>NC_050577.1:109403137-109628137 GCF_011100635.1 Trichosurus vulpecula | reverse complement strand
GCTCCCTCTATCCTCAGCACCCACATTGTAACTGGTATACAAAAGAAGTAGATTAATGATGTGATGGACCACGAAATAATTCTAACAATTGCAGTACAACTGATAGATATTTACACAATATGTTAGATGAAGAATGCTTTAGATGTTAGAGCAAGTAGGCAGAAGTTCCCTCCCTAATTTCACTCTAAATGCATATGGAACAGTGGGATGCTAAAGAAAATACTATAATAAGTATACGTGATAATAATGATGTATAAAATTTTCATAAGAATGAGAATTGATTGAAAATACGAGAAAAGAGGATTTTGTAAAGGATATTCTACAGAAGACCACATTTTCACAGTCATGCAATTGTATGAAAGGAGTAGAGAATACACGTTCCTACTGTGATTATTATATGTTGAGTATCAAAAAGGCGTTTGACTCAGTAGAGCAAAATGCAGCCTTAAATTCTCTTCTCCCGACACGAACTGATGCTGAGTGAAGTGAGCAGAACCAGAACAACATTGTACACAGTAACAGCAACACCAACATTAAGCAACGACCAACTTCGATAGACTTAGCTCTTCTCAGCAATACAATGATTTAAGATAATTCCAAAAGATTCACAATAGAAAATGCTATCCACAGCCAGAGAAAGAACTCTGGAGTCTGAATGCAGATCAAAGCATACTATTTTCTCTTTTTTTTCATTTCTTGTGGTTTTTTCCCTTTTGTTCTGATTCTTCTTTCACAACATGACTAATGTGGAAATATGTGTAATATAATTGTACACGTATAGCCTAAATCAGATTGCAAGCTGTCGGGGGGTGGGGCGGATTTAAAACTCAAAATCATATAAAAGTGAATGTTGAAAACTAAAAATAAATAAATAAATTTGTTTTAAAATTCTCTTTTCTAACAAGTCACCTCCCATGCTTATGTTAAAATCATGCAAGATTCCTTGGTGGATTCAGCAACTGAGGCATTCAACACACTTTCAGTTCAGCAATTCAACAACCATTTAAAAAGCACTTTTTAAGGCAATAAGAATGCAAAAACAAAACAATTTTTGTGCTCAGGGATATTACAGTCTACTGCAGAGGCAAGAGAGAACACTAACAATGGTGAGAGCCAGAGAAGGCTTCATGGAGGAGCTTAGCCTGAAAGCCTGAACCTTAGCTCCAAAGAGTCACAAAGATTTGCTTCATGATTCTCTGATTATCAGTATCAAACAATGTACACAAATGACAGAATGTCAATACAAAAGATCATAGACTGAGAGCTGGAAGAATCATGAAAAGTCATCTAGTCTAACCAGAACCAAGGTCTTCCTGACTCCAAAGTGAAGTCTCTATCTACTATGCCGCCCCTGCCTCACTATACCCAGAAATTAAGTGACTTACCCAAGGTCACACAGCTAATAACCGGAAGAGTTAGGATTCAATTCCTGGTCCTTTGAATCCAAACTTCAGTGCTCTATCCAATACCTCATGCAGCCTATAAATGATGTGGTCTTTCAACTGCTTCTGTTTGTGAATGACATCACCATAACTCCCTTCAGCTTGGGAATATTGAAGAAACTTCAAAATGAGACCCATAAGCATTCAAAAGAGTTTGTTCTCCCTTCTTATCTTTGCTTCCTGACTTCTTTAAGACATAGCTATAATCCCACCTTCCACTGGACGCCTTTCCCAATATCTCTTAATTCTAATTTCTTCCTTTTATTGATCATTTCCTATTTATCCTGTATATGACTTGTATGTACATACTTGTTGCATGTTGTCTCCTCCATTATATTGTGAGCTCCTTGAGCACAGGAACTGTCTTTAGCCTTTATTTGTACCCCTAGCATTTAGCAAAGTGCCTGGCACATAGTAGGTGCTTAATAAATGCCTACTGACTGGCTGATTGACTTAACTATCCATACATTAAAAATCAACAAGATGATGAAAAACGCCTGTAACTTATAGAGCCTGTCCATCAGTACACATATTTGGGACAAGCACTAAAAATGGACAGTGAGCTGGATCCAAAATTGAATAGGAAGGTCAAAGATTTAGAGCTAGAAGGAATATCAGAGGTCAACTTGTCCAAGCCCTTCACTTTATGGCTGAGGAAATAGAGGTCCAGAAAGAGTGGGTGACTCGGCTAGAGGCAGAGAGGTAGAAGGCAGCAGAGCCAAAATCTGAACCCCAGAACCCTGATTCCAAGGTTAGCCTTCTTCCCACTGTCCCACACAGCTCAGCTGAACCATCTTTGAGAAAAGGAAAATTTCTGCTACATAGTAAGTCCTTAAAAAATATTCATTGGTTGGTTGGTTGTTGATTGAATCATTTCCCCTCTGGGAGGGATACTTGATTCTGAGTGAAGAAGGATTTCTTCTCCAGAAACCGACATTCTCAATCAACAATTCTCTCCTGGACCAAATGAGAGAAAATGTCACTTAGCACAGTTCCGAGTAGACACTTAATAAATGTTTACTTCATCCCAGACAGTTCCACAAGAGACATTTTACAGGTAAGACGATTCTACCTGAGCATTAGAATCTTTCAACATCCCTTCTTCTCTCTTCTCGTCCCAACATAATTGATTTCTCTAAGAGACACTGATTATTTTGCCTAAACCCAGACCCAGGCCTATGTCATATGTTTGAACCCCACTCCCCTCAACGCTCCCATGATTGAATTTTCCCACTTAAATAATGGGCATGATGACTTTTACCTGTCCTGCTAAAGTTGTGAGGAATTAGAAATAAATATTTGGACAATAAAAGGCTAAAGAATCGCCACACCATAAAGAGGCCCAATCACAATGAAAATCCTAAGCCCAGCGCCTCAGTGGAATAACAGCGAGCCCTCTGTGGGTTTGCCTATTTGAGGTAAATTGCCTCTTCCAGGCATTCTGCTTAGTTCCTGGAAGAATTGCTTTGCCTCAAATGGGAAGGAAATTTACTGGAAGCAAAAGACCTCTTCCAGGCAGACCATCTGCTCTCAGAAAGAGGCATTTTTATCTTAAATGGGGGAATATTTTCCCTCTCAAGGGGGAATAGACTTTGCCCACTCAACACTACCCTCAATGTACCTTAGAATAAAACCTATTTATTTTTATGGCAAATGGGAGTTTTGTAATCATTAGTCCAGACTATAGAAGGAATGGAGAAAACACTCTTCACCAGAGAACTCTCTAAACAGTAAGAACTAGATCTCCACTGCCAGGTTAGGTGGCATTCATGTTGTATGTGACAGATGATAGGAAGAGAGATTTTGACTTGGGAGTCAATCAGTCAACAAACATTTTTAATCACTTACTATGTGCTAGGCATGCAAAATGTTGGTGATACAAAGAAAAGCAAAAACAGTCCTCTTCAAGCTCACATCCTAACAGAAGAGACCTTAGAAGTCATTGAGTCCAACTTCATCACTGTACAGGTGAGGAAACTGAGGCGTTGAGAGGTTAAGATATATCAGACATAGCTCCTTCCCTTCTTTGCAGAGGTAGGGAATATAGGTACAAAGCACTGCATTTGGTGTGTTGTAGTTGATGTCTCGGTTGGTTTTTCTAAATTTCTTTCCCCTGTGCCTCTTTATTTTTTATTTTTTTAACATACACACACACACACACACACACACACACACACACACACACACACCACAACATGATTGCTCTGCAGAAAGGGAAAGGAGGAGGTATACATTTGAAAATGAAGGTGAGGTAAAAACAAAAGATCTCAAAAAAATTGTTAAAGAACAATAAAGGTACATCTGTCAGTGTTAGTATTTTTATTCCATCTAGACTTATAATATAGGAAACTCCTAGTGAAGACTCCCCCTGTATTGATCACATCAGCAACTCATCTGTAATTCATAGTCACAGAGAGTTGCCTGAGTAAAAGGTTAAATGACTTGTCTGGAATGAAGTACTTCCTGACTCCAAGTTAAGTCCTCCACCCACACTGCCACACTGCCTCTCACTGTAATTAAACCAATGAATAATTTCATGATTTGATATCTCCTTTGTAATCTTTCAAACCTAACTCATACTTTTCTCCATCTAGGTCAAAAGTTTTTCACAATGTCCACGAACTTGTTTTTTCAAGTATTTTGATCTTTGTATTTTAGTAATTAGTTTCCTTCATAATCCTATGTATTTTATTTTTATTCAATAAAAATGTTGTGCTACAAAGGGGTCCACAGGCTTTCCCAAACTGCCAAAGTGGCCCATAACATAAAAAAGGTTTACAACCTCCACTTTAGACCCATCCATATCCATTAACCTGAAACCTAAATACACTTGTAAAAGCATATACTTACAAATTTACATATTGCAAAAGTACACTAACCTAGTATACTTTACTTTCAATCTTTAAGGCATCTAAGAACAGGCTAAATGTCACTACAATGAATTCAGAAAACCTGCCCCAATCTTCAGACATATCAAAATTTAGTTGTTTTCAAATACTTATTTTGATGATCTGTGATTTTTTTCAGTTGGATATTCCCTCCACCAAGGCAGCTCACAGTATTGATCCCTTAGTAGACTGTCTTCCTTAGTTGCCATCACTAAAAAAAAATTAAAATAAAGAAAAATCCATCCCCCTGTAGTTGTCTTCCTTTTCTTCCACAAGTCAGTTGGGAAGGTCCTCAGAAGGCATGTGGAGTTCCCAATGAGCCCATATTCAAAGCTTCTCCAACTTGACAGAACCTTCCATAACTTGTCCTCTACAGGCAGAGTCTTTGAGAACCCACAATCTCCTCTGTCTACACTATCACAAGACAGTTAGGTGGCTCAGTGGAAAAAGCACTAGCTTTGTAGTCAGGAAGATCTGACTTCAAGACCTGCCTCAGGTACGTTAGCAGTGTGACCCTGAGCAAGTCACTTAACCTCTATTGGCCTCAGTTTCCTCATCTATAAAACAGGAAAATAAAAACATCAAACTTACAAGGTTATTGTAAGGATCAAATGAAATAAAATATGTAAGGAACTTGGCAAATTTAAAGTGCCGCGTAAGGTCTAGCTATTATTATCATTACTATTTTTATTCTTATTCTGAGACATCAGAGTAGGACCTTCAGTAGTGTCATATCAAATATGGCTCAAAATAATTGAACAATCGATTGAGGTTTAGCAATCTTATAAACAGAGTTGTTTTTCCCCCATGGAAATGGCCTTTGTTATAATGAGATTAAACTGACATGGCTTACCTGTCGTCCAGCTGTACATTCAGACGTCATTCCTAAATCCTTAAAACCCAAAGTAGCCTGCTTATCAGCTGGAATCACTAGTGGATCAGAGGTGAGGCTCTAAGATGCTCAGCTATTTTCCACTGCCTTGCTACATTCACCAAATCTGGTTAAATGAGTATTTCTTCCCCTGGAATACCCTCAACCACATGAATGTATGCTATATGTAGGCTAAAAACGCAATTCCTGTAAAGCTGACATGCTATTCTTGGAGATGCGATGTCATTACCTTAACTGAATCTCCCTTACAATGAAACTGCAGCTGCCTAGCAACCAAAGCTAAGGAAGGAGACATTCCTTTCTTCCTGCTTTTGGAGAGGATAAAGACTAAATCGAAACAGCCTAAGTTACACTCTCTCTTATAATCTTAGAGTAATCAAGTCAGATATTCAATAAAGTGGCTGAACCTCCTAAAATATTAAGCTGGTGGAGCAGACAGTGTCTTGTTCCAATTCTGTCATTTATAACTAAGCAATTCAGATAAAGTAATATAAATTAAATGACTTAAGTGGAAATATTGCTAAATAACTTCCATAGAGAGAAATTATGTGTGTATATATATATACACATGCATGTATAATACTCCCCATCTATATTTATGTCGATGCCTATGTCATATGTACATATGAGGGGCAACACAGGGGAGGGGATGCTAAAACTGGAGTCAGAATACCTGGATTCAAATGCTGGCTCTGCCACTTACTAGTTGTATTACCTTGGGCAAGTCACTTAAACCCTTTGAGGTCCAGTTTTCTCATCTGTAAAATAATGATGATAATACTGGATGACTCTCCAGACTTCACCATCATGCTTCAGCAGCCTTCTAATCCTTGAATTTCCCTTATCCCCTATGGTCTTTTTACCCTGGAACATCCTTCTGCGCTTTCTCCCCTTCTCCATTGATGAGTTCCTCTCAGAAACTCCAGTTCCTTCATTCCTATCGCATCTCTGCTTCTGATTCTCTGGGTTTTGTCAACATGCCTCCTCATGGGTACTGCACCCCCTCCATTCATTTTCAGCTCCCTCTTATGTACTCTCTTCTCCCATTAGAATGGAAGCACCTTGAGGGAAGAGACTGTCTTTCTTCTTGATTACATTTTTAGCCCCAGCACTTAGCATCTGACTTGTAGCAAAGGTTTAATAAATGTTCACCTTGAGAACATAGCTCAACAAGCTTCTATGACATTCCAATGAGATAGAGTTTATAAAATACTTTGCAAACTTGAAAATAGTAAGTCACTTAATATATATGTTTGTATATATCATATATATGCATACACACATGTTGTTGCTGTTTAGTCATCCAATTGTGTTTAACTTTTCATGATCCCATGGACCATAGCATGCCAGGCCCCTCTATACTTCACCATCTCCCTAAGTTTATCCAAGCTCATGTTTGTTGCTTCTAGGACTCTATCTATCTATCTATCTATCTATCTATCTACCTCTCTCTCTCATGCTCTGCTGTCCTCTTTTCCTTTTGCATTCCATCTTTCCCAGCATCAGGGTATTTTCCAGTGAGTCCTGTCTTCTCATTAGGTGGCCAAAGTATCTAGGCTTCAGTGCATTATTTGACCTTCCAATGAATAGTCTGAATTAATTTCTTTAAGGATTGACTTATTTGATCTCCATGCTATCCAAAAGACTCTCAAAAGTCTTCTCCAGTACCATAATTCCAAAATACTGTTTCTGCAGTACTCAGCCTTCCTTATAGTCCAATTCTCACATATAATATTATATAAAGCAAAGTGATATGGAGGGGGGGGAAGTGCTAGATTAGAAGTCAAAGGATCTGAGTTCTTATCTTGCCTTACTATTTACTACCTGTGATCTTGGGTCACACTAACTTTTCTTCATCTCAATTTCTTCATCTGTAAAATCAGCATAATTCTATTTACCTCTCCTACCTCACAGGGCTGTTGTAAGGAAAGTGCTTTGTAAAGCACTATACAAATGCAAGGGATTATTGTTCATATGCACATGTATAGATAGACTGAGATATGTATATATATATATGGGTGTATAATATATAAAAATGAAAACTCTCATTCACAATTAGAGTCCACACCCTGGTTAATGCTGGGGAGGCTGCTTCTTCGAGAAAGATAAAAACCAAATGGGGTAGCATTGCTCTTTCAGAGTCCTAAAGTCATAAGATGTAAACATCTTACTATAGCCCAACCCACTCCTCCAGTCTCCTTGAGAATCCATTAGCCATACACAGATCCCAACATATGGCAAGGATTCACACTAGAATGTAGAAATTAGAAGGAGCAGGGCGGAGCCATAGGCAACATAAACACAGTGATTCTCTGGCTCCCAAGATATGCCCTTCTCAGCTCTCACACGCAAACAGGCAAAGGTTCTGTGATTTTTTTTGAGTGTAAGGAAATCTCAGAATAGGAACACAACTTTCAACACAAATCACAACTGTCCATGAATTAGAAGATAAGCAAACACCTAAGCAACGGAACAGTTAGGTGACTTGCCCAGGCACAGTCACACAGCTAGTGAATGTCAAGGATGGGATTTGAGCACATTCATTCACCAAGCTCAAGACCTTAGAGAGTAGTTGCAATGCAGGAAAAATAGCAATTGAGATAGGAGACAAAAATCAAAGAAAGGAGCTAAGAGTAAAACCCATAGCCTGAAATATCTATAAACAAATGCTTTGAACTTTAGGCAATGAGCCAGAGAAGCTAAAATTTCTAACACAAAGAGATAAATTTAACCTTTTAGGTATTGTTGAGACTTGGTGGGATGAGACCTATGATGAGAACGTGGCTCTGAAGGAGTGCACCTTATTCTAAAGAAACTGGATAGGTTATACCATAAGAGCATACTCTTATGAGAAAATCTATAAGGCAGAAAGATGGTGGAGACCATTTTCATGAAAATCAACAGGGGCAGAAATAGAAGAGACTTTACTATCAGAGTACACTATATACCACCTGAACAGAAGGAGGAAATAGATAAGGAATTGAGAAAACACATCACAAATCTGTCACAGAAGCATGATATAGTAATATTGGGGGACTTCTAATTGTTCAGACATCAATTATAGCTCTCTATCTGCCAAAAACAAAGCACGTAATATCTTTTTGACTTGTGTTTATGATAATTTCATTCTTTTAAAGGTGAAAGCTAACAAGGGGAAGTACTGTTCTGGATCTGATTCACCAGCAAGGTGAAAATGGTTGCTGGGGTGGGCATAATAGGAATCCTGTGAGAAGTGACTATAGTTTCTTAGAGTCTAAGATAGAAAAGGAAAGGAAAGCCAATCACTGTCTGATGTTCACCCTAG
Source organism: Trichosurus vulpecula (assembly GCF_011100635.1). Taxonomy (NCBI): domain Eukaryota; kingdom Metazoa; phylum Chordata; class Mammalia; order Diprotodontia; family Phalangeridae; genus Trichosurus; species Trichosurus vulpecula. Next base: position 109,619,611 of record NC_050577.1, on the reverse strand, counting down.
AGTTTTGGAGAGTATATTTCAAGGAGTCTAAAGGAAGGATAAGTAAGACGCCATGGATTAAATTCTACAAGGGAAGGAAGTCCAGAAGGAAAGGAAAACTCGAGAATGAAATTTTGAAGACACAAAAAGAAACGATTCCAATGAGAAGAAATAGGAATTGCCTGGAGAGACTGATGGAGATGCATGCCCAATAAGCTTGGCAGAAATAACTCCAGTCAACTCAGACTTTTAAAAGGATATGAACAGAAGATGGGAACAAGGACAGGTAACAGGATGAATCCAAAAGCATAGCGTGGTACTATAAGAATAGTTCTAGAAATGCTAAAGATAGAAATAAACCAGGCCTGGTAAGGAAGGATAAGGAGAACAAAAAAGACTTGTGGGGTTTTTTTATTCTATATTAGGGAAAAACAGACTATCAAAGAAGAGATTGGACCACATTTCTCAGCGTACTCAAATCTAATTTTGTTTCTGTTTTCTCTGTCAAAAAGAATGACCTTTGTATTGGTAAGGACAGAACAAAGAGGCTACTAGGGAGTTAACACCCATGCCAAGTAATAACAAGAAAATAGCTAGTTACCCTTGATGAATTCAAGTCATCTGGCCCAGATAGACTACATCCTCTTACTGAAAATACCAGCTGATGTGAATGCTCAGCCTATGTTGGTAAGTTTTGAAAGACTGTGCAAAATAGGAAAATGACCATAGGATTCGAGAAGGTAAAATTTTGTCCCAATTTTTAAAAAAATGTGAAGAGAACAGAGTCTGCAAACTATAGGCTGCCGAACTTCAATTCCTGGTAAGATTCTAAAATGTATTACTATTCTGGTTCTAGAAAAAAAGAAGCCATGATCACAAGGAGTCAGCCTGGTTTCAAGAAAAATCATGGCCAAAAAAACCTTCCCCCACTCCCCATCCCTTCTTCTGATAGGAACGTTGCTGTAGCTTCAGTTTACCTAGACCTTAGCAAAGGGTTTGACAAAGTAATGGGTACTATCCTGCTGGAACAGACAGAAGTCCACTAGATGATAATACAATTAGATGGATTCAAAAGTTGAATGGTCAAAGGATAGTTATTGACGGTTCAATGTCAGCTCAGAAGGAGGCCTCCAGTGACTTTCTTCTTGGCTCTGGGCTGGTTAATATTTTTATCAATGACATGAATAAAGGAATAAACAGCATTCCTATCAAATTGACCAACAACACTAAAGTGAAACTGATGAGTAACACACTGGATAAGAGAATAAGAATCAATAACATTCTTGAAAGGTTTAGAATATTACAATTGGTTCCAAAAAAACTACAAGTACCAAATTAGAAAAGTATGGTTAAACAGTAGTTTATCTGAAAAAAAAATTCAAAGGTTTTGGTAGAATACTACCTCAATATGAGTCAGTAATGTGATGTAGCTGTCAAAAAAAAAAAGGTAACAGACTTAGGCTTCATTAAGAGATCTATAGCATCCAGGAACAAGGGAATGATAAATTCACTGTATTCTGCCCTCATCAGAACTCAACTGAAGTATCATGCCCGGTTCTAGATATGATAGTTTAGGAAGGAAATTAATAAGCTGGACAATGTCCAGAGGAGAGATCAAATAAGATAATAAACGCAAAGAGCTTTGCAAACCTTAAAGTGATATATAAATGCCTGCTATTGTTATTATTAATCAGAGTGGTCAAAGGCCTGGAGTTCATGCCATATTGAAAGACCATGAAATATTTAGCCTAGAGAAAAGAAGACTCAGAGAAGAAATGATGGCTGTTATTAAGTAATTAAAAAGCTATCATATAAAGAATGAATTAGAATTGTTCCATTTGGCCTCAGAAGGCAGAACCAGGAGCGGTGGGTTAAAGTTTCAGTGAATTAAATTTAGGTTTGGTATAGGGGGGAGGGGAAGGGAGAGAATCACCTTTCTAACAATGAAAGCTAATATCATTATAATTATCAACTTCTACCTTAAAGAAGAAAAGAGAAAATACACTTTTCTCCCTCCTTTGCAGAGGGGGAGATTATGGGTCTGGAATATCACATATACTTTCAGACTTGGTTAATGTGTTGGTTCATTTTGCTAAACTGATTCCCCCTATCTCCCTTACCTGCCCCCCACCAACTCTCCACTCTTTTATTCTTCGTTACAAGGGATAAGTCTCTGGGGAGGAGAAAAGGGAGGGATATATTTGGAAATGAAATGATTTTTAAAAGATATCAATATTTTTTTAAATTAAAGCTTTCCAAAGGTGGAACTGACTACCTCAGGAAGTAGTGGGCTCCTCCTCATCAGTGATCTTTAAGCACAGGCTGCATGACCACTCACTGGGTAGTGAGGATTCTTTTGGGGGAACGTTTTAGTCTAGATGACTTCTGAGATCTCTTCCAACTCCAAAATCCTGTGATGGTTGAAAACAAGACTGCATCTAGCAGAGGGAAGAATCTCAAAAAGGACCTTCTGTAACAAAGAACATGGCTGCATTCCTACCAGGTACCAGTCATCTTGACTTTTGTTCTGCCACCAGACTTAAATGGCTCAGGAAGAATGAGTGTAAGGCTGACAACTTTGTGTAACTCTGACTCATTTAAATCCAATTTGTGAGCAAGTCAAGGCATCACCCACGATATGGTCCTCTTCGAAAATGAAGGACAAACAACAACCACACAAGCTATCAGGACCACACATGTAGGGAAGCATCAGTGCCCTTTGAGCCACTAGTTGAACAAAGATGAGCTTCTTCCTCTGCTAAACTGCCAACAAAGAGTTTGAAGTTTCAAGGGATGCTTCAGTATGAAGAGAATTCAATTCAACAAATAAGTAGTAAGCACCTACTAAGTCAAGGCACTGGACTAGGTGCAGAAGATACAAAGAATAAATATAACGGTCCCTGGCCTTAATAGACAAATTCTACTGGGAGAATAAATAGGGCTACCTTGGGACACGACAGGTTGGAGGCCAACTGGATGTGGCTAAAACAAAGATCCCTGCAATCTCTGGTGTCTTATACTCCACCATGGGGAAGGTTAAAGGGAAAAGCTATACTTTCATCTCTCAATTTATACGGTACACATCCTATATGTACATGTTGTTTCTATGTTGTCTTCTCATTAGGATGTGAGTTCCTTAAGGGTAAGTACTAATTTTTTCTCTTTTTTTGTACTGCCAGTGCTAAGGATGGTAATTAGCACATAGCAAATAATTAATAAAGTTTATTGGATTGATGTGACTTGACCCTGAAGGCAGCCAGATTAAAGTATGAATTCAGGAAGCTACAGTCTTGAGCCTGTGTATGGGGGCCTAAAAGGAAAATAAAGCTACTACTTTAAAGCAAAGGGTTTAAAATTCTTTTTCAAGAAGACTTTAAGAAAAATTCCATCCAGCTGAACTAAGCTATTTCAAGAAAAGACAGTGAATAAAACACTGTCCTTTAGTATTCTGAAGAGTTCTCCAAAAGTTGATTCCAAAATGTTGGTAGTCCTTTATAACTGTTTCAGCATTGACTCATAAAAAGTTCTTTTACTTTTAAATAGCCTCAAAGTTTATTTTTGAAATCGAGTTTCATTTTCCTGTGGAATCTGGGAGGTTGTCCTCATGTGTGAAAGAATTATTCAGGTTTTAGAAACCTGTCTGTTTCCTAGCTACTGCCTGGAAGTACATTTGGCATTCAAAACTTGTCAGATTGCCTTATCTTCCTTCTTTGAGAGATTATGTTTGCTTCATTCAACAATGTCTGAAGATACCAGTTAGAGCCAGCATTAATTTCACTGTTTGGAGCTCCTTCCTTCAACCCTCCCTCAAATATTTACTGAGTATCTATGCATACAGTTTGAGGGGCATGGGGAGGAGGGGGAATAAAATTCAGCCTTTTGGCTTGCACAATTTCTATAAGAGATAAAAGCAGAATTTCCCAGATTCCCTCTATAGATTATCCCTAACTTATCTATGTACCTTGTTTTACAAAGTTGTTTGTATGCTGTCTCCCCCTATTAGACTATGAATTCCTTGAAAGGAGGGACTGTTTTGCCTTTCTTTATCTCCCTAATACTTACCACAGTGCTTGGCACACAGTAGGTATTTAATAAGTGCTAACTGACTGACAACTAGACCCCTGGAGTCTTGCTTCCTTCTCATAACAAACACATGCCAGCCAGCCCTTCTCCACTCCAAATTAAGCAAGAAGCCACCTACCCTTTCCTCCTGAACCAATGCCCATATCCTTGCTGAAATCCTAAGCAATTTCTTTTTATCCAGGCTTCTTGACAGAAACTTTTTAAAGTGGTCAACCTGTTTTGTTTTGGGTTTTTTTTCCTCCTCTGAACATTTAAAAGATGTGTGAATAAACATGCACAATTTGGAAAGAGACTTGTTTTTTTACAGGGATGTCCATGGGGTTTGCTCCTCCACTTGATGTGATTTATGAAAAGGGAGACTTTGGATCAAGCCACTTCTGTTTAGTTATTTGTCCCTTCCTATGCTTGCTGCACAGAGTTTCTGTTCTTAGGTTCCTGACTCATTTGCTCAGCCTTTCAAAGGTGGGGCCCTTTGTGTGTCTGAGGACTAACTTTCTCCGTCTCCTAGGATACCAGCTTGGATTCCTAATCCTGACTGCCTGACCTTCCCTACTTCTATGAACAATGACCTGGGCCTTCCTACTTGGACTCTTTCACCTATTTGCTCAATCTCGTGAAGTCTTAAAATCAGAGGGAAGAATAAAAAACATTGAGCAGAAGTCAGAGGAAACAATTTTCAGCTCTATATAAGGGAGAATTTCCTAACAATGAGAACTGTCCAAAAAAGGAATGGGCTTTTTAAAAAAATATATTGAGATCCCTATAGGTATTTAAGATATAGGAAAATTATATATCAATCCTTTGGTTTTTCAAGTTTTACAAACAGTGCAAATAATTTACCCGGCAGCTAAGAGTAAAAATGAAAAATTTCAGGGATATGTATGTATATGTGCGTGTATATACCTGTATCTGTGTGGAGATATAGATAGATAGACAGACAGATAGACAGACGCACAGACAGACAGACAGATGGACGGACAGACGGATGGATGGATGAATAAGTAGATAGGTGGATAGGCAGATGGATGGATGGATAGACAGACAGACAGACAGATAGATAGATAGACAGATAGATAGATAGATAGATGAATGGATGGATAGATAGGAAAATAGGTAGATAGGTAAATAGCTGAATAGGCGGATGGATGGATGGATGGATGGATGGATGGATGGATGGATGGATGGACAAATGGATGGATGGATGGATGGATGAATGGATGGATGGATAGATGGATGGATGGATGGGTAAACAGGTAGATAGGTGGATGGATAGATGAATAGATGGATAGATAGGTAGATAGCTGGATAGGCGGATGGATGGATGGATGGACAGATAAAAAGAAAGAAAGAAAGAAAGAAAGAAAGAAAGAAAGAAAGAAAGAAAGAAAGAAAGAAAGAAAGAATGAAAGGAGGAAAGTATATGTTCCTAAACAGAATGACAACTTCTGTTAATCCTCTATTTATGGTCCATTTATTACATATATAGATTCCATGACTAAAGTATAAACTCTACCTAATGTTCATATTAGCTAGGCAGTTTTAACATTAGCCCTGAAAAGCAAGCTTACATTATAACTTTCAAAAACCAAGTAGAAGATTTTTTTATTAACCGGGTTTAAAAGAGTGCACCTACCTATGTGAAGTATTATTTTTAAAATATTAATTTAGTGATAGCCATTGCCGATTCTGGTTTGTTTGTCTTCTTCTCAGACTTAAAAGTAGTCAGCTTTTTTTGGCTAATATCAGGATTTGTTCCATATTATAACATTGCCTGTTAATGGCATCAGCTAATCTTAGTCCAAAGAATTTTCTTTTTCTACAGAAATCACATAGACCTGAATGCAAAAGCCAAGTAAGTCTCTGTGAGGAAAGGGGGAGGGGAAGAAATAAACATTTACATAATGCCACTATATAGCAGGCACTGTGCTAAGTGCTTTACAAATATTACCTCATCTGATCCTCTCAACCACCTGGGATCTAGATGTTATAATCATTCCCATTTTATAGTTGGGAAAAACTGTGGCAAACAAAGATTAAGTGACTTGCCCAGGCTCATATAGCCAGTAAGTATCTGAGGGCAGATTCAAATTCAAGTCTTCCTGACTCCAGGCTCAGTATTCTCTCTATTGTGCCACCAACTGCCTCCCTGGAAGAAAACAAATCTCTTTTTAAAACTGCATAGCATCTGTGTCCACTGCAGATGGTCAATAAAGTGGACCCAGAACTGAATGGGAGGAAGGCAGTAAGCTGGACTGTATTTGCAGAGCTAAGAAGTACTTTCACTGACCCCAACTTTCTCCCTGAAACAAAAACTCAATCTTTCTGAAACCAATTTCTTCCAGTGGTGCTATATGGCTGAGAACCATAAAATAAGACAATCTCTGAGAAATAAAATTGCAGGTCACCCAAAGGACAATGGAGAGACATATGGTGGGTGTAAATAGGCATATTACTAATGACAAATTGCAGCTCTGAGCTGTGTAAAAGATATTATCAAAGAGATGTATGACCAGAAAAGGTGGTGGTCCTATAATGTAGCAAGAGTAAGGAAGAACAGATAGATAGCCTCTGCTGCTGTGGTAGCCACAGCATGTCAAAAGACCTAGCATACTGGAGAGATCCCCTGGGGAGGATTAACTTTGACAAGAGTTATAGCAAATGAGAAGGCATGGATGAGCCATGATCTGAATTGTTGGAAGATGAGTTCATAAATCCATTTAAATATTGAAGTATGATCTATCTGTTTTTGTTCAGTCATTACAGTTGTGTCTGACTCTGTGACCCCATTTGGGGTTTTCTTGGCAAAGATACTAGAGTGGTTTGTCATTTGTTTAAATGTGTTTTTAAAACATTTAAAGGGAGAAAAATGGTTTGACTCACTTTAAAAGACACAAGAACCTAGATTTAAAAAAACAACATTGAGAATTGCTGAGCTCGTAAGAGGACACTCTTAAGCAATTCACCATACCTTGACACCAAAGCTGAGTTAGATCAGTTAGAAAGAGGGAGTTAGTGACAGTAGCATAATTGTCAGAAGAACCTTATCTGAATTGGGCAAAAGACCGTTGCAGGATTTCACACAATCTCTAGGCAAATTAAGTAGCCACGACTTTTCTCTCTATTTCTGGTCTAACCATGAAAGAAAAAGTAAACACAAAGTACATGCAGTAGGGAATCAATATTCTCCTTTGGAGAAGGATTGGCTGGACTAAAGTGTTCCAGAGCTAATTGGTAGTGTTTGGGAGGCAAATTAATGCCTTCTCTTTGATAGGCACAAATAGATAGTTAAAGGTTTTTGATACCACTCTGAAGCCCCCAAGAGGTTGGCAAAATAGCTGAAGCTATGAACATACACAAGACCAGAGGCATCAGGACACCAGAATGATAAGTGGAAGAGAATTAGAGGTTTTCTTTCTAGTATAAATGAAAACAAGAGATAAACTATGCAGTGACTGATAACAGTAGAAAATTGGTAGAAGGTACTTAACTTGTACCTAGGTGTTTTTATTTCTTTAATTTTGCTCTATATTGTATCACTTTGAAATAGCTAGCAATTTGACATTGGTTAATTGCATACACCATAATTTTAATGAGTTACACTTTCACAGAAAAATGCATAATTAGCTATATTGTGTGCTCTTCTTTCCCTGGCTCTCATGTATTTACATCCAATGAAACTAGCCTATCTATACAACTAAGATCTACATCACTTGATAGCAATCACTATAATTGGAAATATAATGCCTGTTGTTGTTCAGTTATTTTAATAGAGTCCAACTCTTCATGACCCATTTGGGTTTGGTTTGGTTTGGTTTTTAGCAAAGATACTGGAGTGGTTTGCCATTTACTTCTCCAGCTCATTTTACAGATGAGGAAACTGAGGCAAACAGGGTTAAGTGACTTGCCCAGGGTCACATAGCTAGTACGTTTCCAAGGCCAGAGTCAAACTCATGAAGATGAGTCTTCCTGACTCCAAGCCTAGTGCTCTATCCACTGCCCCACCTAACCACCTAGAAGGAAATAAATAGTATCTATAAGGTAAGCATTATTACCTCAAACCTATTAGGTGTAAATAGCACAATCCCAGTGGGCTAGCCTATGCCTTTCACATAGTGCCCCCAAAGTATCTCCCTGAATATCTGAGAAAATGTTTGTTCAGCCAGTCTATGTCCTGACTACATGCCCTGGAAAATACAGTGGAGAGAGCATTCCATGCTTTCATTAGGATGTAAGATACCTGAAAGCATTATTATCTTGTATCCCCAGCACTCAACACCATGCCTGGCACATAGTAGATACTTTAAAAAAATTTGTGCTGAATGAATAAAGACATTGGAGTCATAAAAACAAAAACCTAAAAATAAAACAAAGCCCTACAAAGGGGCAAAGAAATAACTAGACCTCATGATGGTCTATGTTAGTATGACCTTTAGAGGTTACAGAATACTTTCTCATACATTATTTCATGTGATTCACACAGCTAGGGAGAGTTGGTTAGTAACCTTACGTTTAACAGACAAGGAAACTGAGGCCAAGAAGGATAAAGTGACTTACCCAAAATCTCAAGAGCTAATGAGTGAGGGTGGTAGTGTTTGAACCAGATCTTCAGACACTCCAGTGCTTTTTCTATTACACTATCCTGCCTCCCTAATGGAGATACATATTGAATAAAGTGTCCTGGATACAACATTGCACATCAGAGAATAAACCCCTCTTCCCCATTTTCACCACAACCCCTTGCCAAAGTTGCCTTCCTGAGTTATCCCATTGAGAACCAAGGGTCAGAAGGATAGGAATATTTTAAGAAGCACTATTAAAATGGATAAAATGTTTTTTCAACTTCTCATTAAGGAAATCAACACTCACGCCTTAGAGGGGCAATTGGGACTTTCTTTGCCCTAGGGAGCCAAATTTATACCGCCCTAAGAGTAACTTAAGTCCTTCACCAGGGTAGAAACAACAAAGCTTAACACTTAGCTAAAAAAAATTAATTAAAATAGGAACCTACCAGATGGCAGGCTGGAGAGAGCTTCTCTCTCACTGCTCTCCCCTCAACATGTCAGCCGCCCTAGAAGCAACCCCAAGCTATTGTCTCGGAGTCCCTAGTTTCTTCCTTCCCACTCCTGCTCAACTTGAGGGCATGCCCCAGGTATGGTTGCTGGTTCTTTCCTAGTCAACACTCACTTAGAACCTGAGCAATCCTGAAGAGAGAGAAAAATATTCTCCAAGAACCATGTTTTCTGTCTAATGGTGAAATCCCTATTTAATGCAAAGGGTATAAAACTGTGGGATCCCACATAGTAGTAATCTTAGAGCAGCTAAGCGATGTAGTGGATAGAGAGCCAGACACGAAGTCAGGAAAACTCATCTTCCTGAATTCAAACCCAGCCTCAGACACTTACTTGCTGTGTGACCCTAGGCAAGTCACTTAACCCTGTTTGCCTCAGTTTCCTCATCTGTAAAAAGAGCTGGAGAAGGAAATAGCAAACCACTCCAGTATTTTCCATGAAAACCCCAACAACACAGTAACCTTCAGGAGGAGGAAGTCTTATCATTGTAAATTATCTGGTTTAGTTAGGGCCAAAATAAACTTTTAATAGCTTTTTCTAACAGCTCACTGGTGACAGTCTTATCCTAACATTACATCACCCCAGTGAACCTCACTTTGCATAGTAGTGGCAGTCTTAGAAAATTCAAGTAAATCCTTATTGGGCAAATCAAATACAATTTTCCAACTGCCTTATAATATCATTTCCAATACCCTTTATCTTCATCTCTGAAGTATCTTCCATTGGCAGTGGCTCTTTTTCTGCTTCTTAAATTGATCTGATTTCATAATATCTCTGACAAGCAGATGACTCACAGATAAAGAGATAGGATGGTGTAATAGAAAGAACACTGAACTTAGAGAAAAGAGTCTGGGTTCAAGTCAAGCACCTTCACCTCAAAGCCTCAGTTTCCTCATCTGTAATACAAAGGTGGCATGGTGTATCAACAGCTGGCCTGGAAGTCAGGAATTCCAGGATTCAAGTCCGACTTTGGACCCATTCTGGCCACATGACCAAAAGAAAGTCTTAACTTCTCAGCATCCTCAAAAAAACTCTGGTGACTCTAAGTTGCAAAGTAGTTGAGAATCTCTATTGGGAGAGGGATTTTCCTCACAGGGAGTTCCTTTTACCAATTAAAGCACGGGTTTAGTCCAAAATAAGAAGTATGATAACAATCATAATAATAATAACATACCTCACAAGGTTGTTATAAGGAAAACACTTTTTAAAGTGCTATATAAAATGTGAGTTAGCATTGAATACCTCATAGAATTAAAGAGGATGAACCTCAGAAGTCATTTAGCTCAGTCCTTTCCTGTTACGGGTAAAGAAATTGAGTTCTAGAGAAAGGAAATGGCTTGTTCGACAGCTAGATCTTGAACCCAGATCTGACTTAGGCTAAAACTATTACCACAATACTACATACAAGTAACCAAATAATTATGAGTCCTAAGTATCCAATGAATCCTTTTCTAAAACACTGCATGAAGCAGAAAATTCTTAATTTTCCTATTTGACTTTCTTGAAATAAGCCATCTCTGCAAAAATTAAGAGGTAAAAATGGGGTCCGCTTCATCCTTCCTACATTCACATTAGCCTTTCCTCTATCTTTTATGCTCCTGCTTTGGGGACAGAAGAAATGAAATGCTAACATAATGCTTTTATTGCCAAGTTAGGCACTAAATAAAGATTTGTTGAATTGGAGTACTTTGTATATATTCAGCATTCTAGTCTTAGCAGTGTAAAGCAACCTGCCAAGGGGTTTTAATTCACCTTCCTCTTGCCCCTTCAAAGAGGACAGGGGGAAGTATTTCCACCCTCATTTTAGAGATAGAGAAACCAAAGCAAAGGGCAATAAAACACCTTGTAAGTAGGTGAGAACATAAGAAGTATATCCCAGTGCTCTTCCCTCTCAGAATCATCCTTTATTCTCATTCTCGGCTGCCCATATGATGGCAGAAGTGTGAATTTCTCATTGGAATCTATACTCACCCACATTGCACCTGGGTAGTATTTTTTTATCACCATATGAAATTCTCATAAGGGTATCTTCGTAGAGATGGCATGTGCCATGTGGGTGAAAGAATGTTTCTCGGCAGTCCTTAACAATTATATTTTTCTCCCTGCCATGTGTTAGAATGTATAAGCTTAACTGCAAACCAGCAGAGGGAATTTTTTCAGTTTAAATATGGAAGAAGTACAGGTGCCCAAAGATGTTGGGGTCGATGTGATCTGTAAGTAGATAAAAGGTCATGGAGAACTGCATTTGGAACAGTTGGAAAGAGAAAAAGCAGCAAGTGGGCATCTGTGTGTACACACAAAATCAATCTCTCTCTCTCTCTCTCTCTCTCTCTCTCTCTCTCTCCCCCCCCCCTCCCTCCCTCCCTCTCTCCTTCTCTCCCTCCTTCTCTCTTCCTCTCCTCTCACTCTTCCTCACTCTTTCCTCTCTCACTCTCCCTTCTCTCACTCCTCTCTCCTCTCTCATTCTTTATCTTCATCTCTCTCTCTCTCTCTCTCTCTCTCTCTCTCTCTCTCTCTCACACACACACACACACACACACACACACACACACACACACACACACCAGACCTTAAATGAATCCCCTGAAAGCTGGTGTATTTCTGAGAATAACTTCTATTGTGCTGATGTAAATGGGAGTCCAAATGGAAGGAAAAAATAATCTCCTACACATTACATAGTCCTTTGCATGTATGTATCTGTTGCAGCACCATAATTTGTAAAGAAAAAAGGTACTAATTTTAAGAGGAAAGTACTGGCTCACTAACACTGCCTTATAAAACCCTCAGCTCAGCTGTCTACAAAGCCTGGGGAGTAGGAATTGAAAGAAAGGAAAATTCCTCATGGAAAAATGGTTCCCCCCAAAAAAAACCTCAAGAAAGATGAGATAATGAGGGGAAATCTGGGGTATAAAGGACTTGATTTTCCTTAACAAAGTCAAAGTCAAGCAAAATGAATAATCTGCCTCCAGAAATGGCTATTTAAAGGTTTTTGAAAAGGGCTCTGGTCTCTAAAAAGACAGGAGTCACTGCATGCCCACCCACTCCTCATTTATTTTTAAACCTTGGCTTATATGTTCCTTAGCAACAGAAATAGATGATGAGACCCCCCCACACACACCTCCCCCAAAACATAACCCCTTTCCCTCACTCTGTCAAGTGCCATTTCACAAGAAGCTCCCGTTCTTCAAAAGAGCCCAGAAAAGCAATAGAGCAGGTAAGGCACTCATACTTTAAATCCTCTGACAGTCATAAGTTTATTAACTTACTTAAAAATGGAAGACTAAGGCTATATTCAAATAAACTGACCTCTCTATAAGGCAGAGTATATCTTGAAACTCAAACCTGCATTCCTGAACAATTTTAACTGATTCTGTGGAAAGCCTTATAATTGGAGTCAAAAGATTCTGGTTCAAATCCCAGCTCCACCACTTAATGATTGTCATATCCTTGAGTAAGTTTCTGCTCTGTTTCTTCATTTGTAAAAGGAAGGGAATGGACTGGCTGATCTGAAAGGTTCCTTCCCACTTGAAGCCTTATCTATGATCCTGTGATACCATCTCCCTCCCCACCTATTCCCCAACCCCATATACATACAACACACACACAGTTCATGACCCATCTCCAGTTAGATGCATATTGTGAGCTTCTTCAGACCCCTTTTTTCTCAGGAAAAAGTAGACAACATGCTACATTTGAAGTCAGGGAGACGTGGATTCAAAGCCTGCCTCAGACACTTCCTAGCTGTGTGACCCTGGACAAGTCACTTAGGTCTCAGTTTCCTCATCTGTAAAATGAGGGGGACAGACTCAATAACCTCTAGAGCCTCTTCCAGCTCTAAATTTATAATTTTATGGTCCTATGGTGCTATGACCTCACCTCTTCCCCCAGGTGCTATCAGAGCTGAGGTAAAGAGGTAAAGAGCTCCTTCTAGGCAAGCAGACACCTAACTTCACAAAAAAGCTTTCTTTCCCTTCCTTTCAGACCATCTGCAAGCATGCTCAGGGCTCAGGCCAGCTGTACTTTACTCTGATGCAGATGGCTGTCAGGAAGTTAATCTTTCCAAGTTACCTGGAGCAAGAATAATCTGTAGGGGTCTTTTGCCTTCATTCTCTTGCTTCCACACCTTCCACCTACCATCTGACCCTGTTTTGTAGGCCATAAGGCATGAGGTCAAAGGTCATAACTGTCAAAACAATAGGGAAATCTTTCCAAGACCTCAGAAAATTATAAAATAAAGATTTTTAAAGGAAATGAAGCTTAAAGAGCACCCACCTCACTAAAATGGAATTCAAAAACCTATTGTTATGCACTCATATAAAAATGATATGAGCACCAACTGGCACTGGACATCTTCTCCAATATATTCTCATAAAAAAAAAAACCTAACCAGACAGAAAATCCCTTCGGGAATTGATCTGCTTTCCCTTGCAAATGTTAGCCTTAGACCTACACAGATAGGAGCTGATACAAATGACAAGGATGGATTCTTCCATTCCAGGAAGTGCTTTGGACCATGGAAAACAGAGACCCAGCAATATAAATATAAATTCACATAAATTAACTCCTAATCATTACAGCGCTGGATTGCACAGCAGCTCTAGCCTCCCCAGAACTAAGAAGTAGCATGCTCTATGTCCTAACATGCCTCCCTAGAGCCATCACTTCCCATCACTTCCACCCCCTCCTACCCTATTTTTAGAAACCCAAAATATGAAGATCGAAATCCGATTGGTTGTGATCTAAGTGAGTAACTGAAAGAGCAACTCAGGTGGGAAATTCCCTCAACCTACTGGGAACAAAAATGCAACACAGGAATTCTGGAATGCAACTACTTCACCAGCAATTTTGCAACAGTGAAAAAGTTAAAATTACATTACCTATACTCATTAAATGACTAGAGCAAACAGAGAGGTAAGTCTGGGGGACCCCAAGGAGGCACAATGTCGGTAGAGATCTTAGTGATTCACATATCTGCCCCCTCCCCCCACAAACACACACTCTCAAACCCACACACCTTTGTCATCTGCCTTTGCTTACATAACAGTACATGGGTTAACAGGCTTGATACTCTATATGGTTTTCTGGAAAGGAACATGTAATTTAAAAAAAAAGGAAGAAGCTTGCTTTTTTCAGACCCTTTCTCCAGCAATTTATTAAACCTCAATAAGAAACAGATGACACTAATCTATGGCCCCCACGTTACCCCAATCCTTGATCTGTCATAAGATAGCTAGTTCCTCCATTTGAGCTACCCAAACCAGACAATATCTTGACCCTATCTGCATAACACTGATTTTTGCCTTTTAGTGAGATGCACTAGGGAGGAAGAACTTCCCTTCCACACCATTCTGGCTAGAGTAGCTTCCAGCACCTAGAACCTTTACCTTCCTCCTACTCTCCCTCCTCTAACCCCAATTATATAGTTCCAAGGAGTGATTATGATTGTGTTCCCCTTAATATTAGTTCTCATCAGTATGACACCAACAGTAAACTGTTGGGCACACACCACACTGTTGCACAGAAGACATGTAGGAAACATAAATCATGATACTAAGGATATGTCTCTAGTTAGACATATATACACATATGTGCACATATATATGCCTATATATTATATACATATATAAATATATATTTATTAGTTGAAGATTGTGTGGCTATAATGTTTCCTCTTAAGTATAAAGCTGTTCTTCGCTTCTACCTGTCGGAGTGATCTCAGTTCTTAAGTTAGTGCCAAGGTGCCATCTAGAGAAATCTAGGGGATTGGAGGGGTGGTGACTAAGGCAAGCAATGACTGATGGGCAACTTTAGGCACGACTTTCAGGTTACCTGGATTTCCCACCACCACCACCACCACCCCCGTATTCTGAATTAAAGCACCAAGGGACCCTTTCCTCTTTCCAGTCTGGTATCAGAAGCTCAGCCCGAGAACAGAGTGGGAAATAAACAGCCTCAGACTCCAGACACGAAGCTGTGCGGAGGGTAAAGACTCCGCGAGGGGGGGGGGGGGAGGGAGGAGAGAAGAGAAGGGAAGCTCGGCAGGTGTCTCCAACTTCCTGATATTCGTTCTGAAGGAAAGAGAATGGAGTGGGTTTGGGGAGCACCTCAAAGGGACTTGGAGACCACTGGGTCTCCTGGGCTTCTCTGTCTCCTACCTGTAAGAGACCTGCTTCCGGAAAGTTAAGTTTCTTAGCTTCTCCTCCAGAGCCTCGTCCTTCTCCTTCTGACCGGTGGCCTGAGGCTCCTCCAGGGCGGCTGCTGCAGCCGCCACCGCCACCGCCGCCGAGGTTCCAGCCCCTGCGCTCCGCGTGTCCGGTACACCGCCCTCGGCTCCGCGGCAGCAGCTCCCGCCGCCACCACCGCCGCCGCCGCCGCCGCTTCCGCTGCTGCTGCTGCCGGCAGCCCCTTTCTCCTCTCCGCTCCCTGAGCTAGTGTTCATGTTGGCGGCCCCAGGAACCACGGACCAAGCTGAGGTGGAGAGGCTGCAAGGACCGGGGCCGGGGCCGAGCGGCGGTGACTGCAGGAGACTGGGCAGGTCAGCGCGCCTCTGGCTGGGGCAGCAAATGGCAGCCCCTTCCCGCAGCATCCATCCGCGGCTGCACCGCACCGGGGCATTGTGGGAAACTCCGTGCCTCCACTCCCCCTCCCCAGCCAATCAGGGCCCGCCTCCCTCGGCCCTCCCCGATACCCCCCCCAACCTCTCCCCCCCGCCACACACATATGCACCCGCCCCCAAGCCCACTGCCTTTTCCCTAGGATAGAAAAAGAACCTGGGAGGTAATATAAGCCTTGCCCTATGAGGGGCCGGGGAAACCAAGGAAAAGGGAATGGCGGGGGGGGGGGGGGGGGGGGGGGGGCCGGCACGAAGGTGGGGTCAGGAGGGCTGGGAAACAGGGAATCCTCGAACAGCAGAATTTTAGAGCTGGAGAAAGGCCTTAGAGATCAACTACTCAGCCCCTTCATTTTACAGATTAGGGGACCTAGTCCCAAAAAAGAGCTTTCTCCAAGGTCTCAAATCTAGTTAGTAACCGGCCCTAGACAAAACCGGAATCCCCAGACTCCTAGTCCAGGGCTCTCTCCACTAAGATGGTCAGAGCCAACACATCTGGAGTAAGAGATGAAAATCTCTCTGTAGTGAGAGATTTGTAGGGAGTGAGATCTGGGAATATTTTTGAAGGGAATTCTGCTCCTCCCTGGTATTCAGTAGAGTTCTGCCTTTCTCTATAGGTCCATTTTTACTTGAGATCTCAACCTTCACACCTGTTTGTTTGGCTGTGCACATATCATAGGTTAAATTATATACCCTGCAACAGAGCAGAAGAAAAAGAAAATCCAGAGAAGGAAAGAAGGTTATCAGATACAAAGTGAAATCTGACTAAGAGACAGAACCAGAAGGGCAAGGTTGGGACTTTAGCCTAAGGGAATTCTGATATTGAACTAAATCAGACTAATTTCAGAAAAAAATCTGAGCTGATAAATTTTACAGGAGCTCACAGCTTATCTTCTCCCTATCTTCTTTTTTATCATGGAAAATAAAGTACAAATCGCCCATAATATGAAAGTTTCTATGTGCAGTGATTTAGAGAATCTTCCATGATCCTCCATGTTTCAAACAAAAAGCATCGTTGCAGACAAACATGAAGAAGACATGGATGACTGAATAATAAATATCTATCAAATACACATACAGAAGAATAAATATTTACATTCCATACAAACCAAAGCTAAGTGTAGGGTGGGGTAGGGTAAAGGGAATGGCAATCATTGCTAGACTATCACCCCTAGCCTCTCTGGACATGAGAGAAAGAAGGGAAAGTTTGAGAATTGTGCTCTCCCTTTTGAAAATTGTGCCCTTATTTGTTACCTTACACCAGAGACTTCACAAATTAAATACCTAGCTAACATAGAGAAAGGAATTTTTGATAGTGAAAATATATGCATTAAAAATGTACTTGTCAATACACCCTCTCATCCCTCCCATTGTACCCTTAGAAGGTTGCCTACCTCACCTACCCCCAGCCCTGGCTCTGGAGAAAATCTGCTTTCTGACTTATGCAGCAATACATAACACACTTCCCATAGAATGTAGGATTTCAGGACCTGCCCAAGTAAAGACAAGTATACCGTTTGGAGGACAGGCTTGGTGTTTGAGAGTTCCTGGTCTAATGAAAGGAGTTTCAATCAAATTGAGGAAGGAAAGGGATGAGAAAGATGAAAAGGAGATAGTCCATAATGGCCTGATGAAGTGAAGGTTGGGAACTTGGAAAACCGCTTTGGGAGATTTTCTAAGAGAAGATTAGAAAAAAATCAATCAGCAAGTGTTTATGGAATATCTCAACTCAAGTACTCACATGGATATGATCTCATCCATGTAGGTACTCCCTACTATGGTACTGGCTGCCACCCACACATACTATACCTGCCTCTGCTGTGTGACGCTTGTTGTGTCTGTCTATAAGTTCATCAAAGGGAGTCCACTCAAAGTGCTGGAGGTTTTTCTCTTTTCATTGTGAAAATACTAGCCGATGAAATCTAAAGCCTTTCCATCTCTCTCTCTTGCCACATGTCTAGTCTGTCTTCCTATTTGTTCACAAATGATATCATTTACCTCATATTTCTCTTAGTATCCATAGTGTGTATAAACATTTTCTAGGTTCTTGGACAGATAGGAATTGGTGTTAAATCAGCTAACTCAATTCGACTAACTTTTTTTAAAGAACACATTCTTCTGGGCATTGGGAATACAAAGACAAAAAGCTAATATTTATCTAATGTCTCTTACAAGCAATTGGATCTTATAGGTTTATAGATTTAGAACTGAAAGGTACCTTAGAGGTTATCTACTCCAGTCTCTTTATTTTACAGATGAGGGAGCTAAGGCCCTGACTAGGTGGCATAGGGGATGAACTTGGAGTCAGAAAGACCTGAATTCCAACCCTGCCTAAGACACATACTAGCTGAGTAACCCTGGGCAAGTGACTTACCCTCTGAGTGCCCCAGGCAACTCTCTAATGAATGAATAAATAAGAAGATGTTTATTAAATGCTTACTATGTGCTAGGTACTAGAAATACAAATAGAATAGGGAGATGACCCTTGCCCTCAAAAAGCTGATGTTCTTTTTTTTAATCTTATTTTTATTTTCAGTTCCAAATTCTCTCCCTCCCTCTACCCCTCACCCTACTCATTGAGAAGCAAGAAATATGATACCAATTATATATATGAAGTCATGCAAAATATATTTCTGCATCAGCCATGTTCTAGAAGAAAAAATCAATCAATAAACATTTATTAAGCACCTACTATGTTCCAGGCACTATGCTAAGCATTGAGCATACAAAAACAGACAAAAGGCAGGCTCTGCCCTCAAAAAGCTTATAATCTAATGGGAAATAACATGCAAACAAATGCCTACAAATCAAGCTATATGTAGGATAAACAGGAAATGATTAACAGAGGTAAGGCTCTGGAATTAAGAATTGGGCAAGACTTCCTGGAAAAGGTGGGATTTTAGTTGGGGCTTAAAGTAAGCCAGACAGGTCAGCAGTCGGAGCAGAGGAAGGAGAGCCTTCCAAGCATGGGCAAGAGCCAGAGAGAATGCCCAGAGCCTAGAAATAGTTTATTGTCTGTGGAATAAGTTGGGGGGAGCCAAAAAAATAAAGAAGTAAAAAAGCTATGCTGTATTCTGGACTCTGAGTCCATCATTTCTCTTTCTTCAAGGCTAGCATCATACAGGATATTTCTTCACGGGTCCAGTCCTTATCATTTGGGTTTATGCCACCTGGTGGTTTCTGGTTATGGCAACCATTTAGGCTTCCCCCAGGTTTGAATATAATGTTAGAGCATACATTTTTGCATGGCAGTAGTCTTTCTATTTAAAGGGATGATGATTATTAAAATAACAAATCAACAACATTAACTACTTACTCATTTATAAATATTTATCTCAAACTCATACTGTGTCCAGTTCCTCCTCCTGACTCCCCTTGTTCTGTCAAGGACACCAGCTTTCTCTCTGGTGACAGAGGATGGAACCTTGCTGTCAACTTGGAGTCTTCTGCCTTCCTCTTGCCCCCTACAACCAATTTGTTGCCAGGTCTGCCATATTCTACTTCTGAAGTGTCCTAGTATCAGTCCCTTCCTTTTTATTCATACTGTTGCTGCCATTACCATAATGAAGGTTCTTTAGTGATAATCTCCAAAAACAGAACTGATAAACGTTTTATTGCATAGGGGAAAGAGTAATGGGCTTGAAGGCAGGAAGGCCTACATAAAAATATGTCCTAGGACACTTACTAGATGTGTGACTCTGGGCAAGTCACTTAAACTTTCTTAACCCGTTTCCTCGTCTGTAAACCGGGAATTATAATAATATCTCCCTCATAGGGTTGTTGTGAAGATCCATTCAGATAGGTACTTTGCAGACCTTAACAGACTCTATTCAATTCAATAGGGCAAGCATTTATTAAATGCCTGTTGTGTACCAGACATTGTGCTAGTGCTTAGGATAAAGGGACACTTAGCACAGTATCTGTAACATAGGAGTTTCATAAATGCTTAGTGAGTGTCTGCTCTCTAGAAGTCATCCATCCTGTTGGAGGAAAGCAATAAATACAACTGTAAATAAATAAAAATATATACATATTAATTTCTAAGAGAAAGACTCAGGTCTAATAAAGCATGAAGGAGAGTTTATTATAGAATAGGGTTTCCTGAGGGCGTGAGAAAAAGCTAGAGAAACATGGGATAGAGACACTGAGGGATGTGGCCGACAGGGTTGACCGTGAAGGAGCAATGAGTAGTTCTTCAGGGAAGATATGGCATAGGCAGAAAGAGATTCAGAATCATAGGTATTCTAAATGGAGTAATAGGGTAGTAAGTTGTTATGTTCTCAGTTTCAAAAGTAACGTGATTATTAATCATTAAGGAAAGTGGGGTAGGATGAAAGAATGTAGAAAGTAAGCCCACAAGGTTACAAAGTCAGTGTCTGGCTCCTGGTCTATCTGCTTGATAGTCCAAGCATGGGTTGGTGTATACCTGGGGCCAGACTGGTTATAAGGGAGCGAAGCATGTTCATGGTACTTACCCTCAGCCAGGTGAAATCTGCCCCAGGATTGATGCTATGGTTGAATAGACTATTTCCCCGAGGTAGGGAAGGACATAGAATAAAGGGCCTTTGTTCTGGGATTGGTGGCTTGCACAGATGAACATATTCCAAGCCCTCATTTCACCTGACAGTCAAGAGAAGAATCACTGGGCCCAGGCTAATTATAGAGAGGTTAAGTCATGTTTGAGGTACTCAGTCTTAGCCTGATCAGGCCATATAAATGCAAACTATTATTACTAGAGACTTCCCAGTCAAAGGGAGGAAATGGATGACACTTTCATAAAGCAATTTACGAAATTAGCATAAAAGCAATCTTTTGTGGCATGGAGCACTTTTATCAGCAGCAGCATTATTATTATCATTATAACAGTATTAATAAGAATATCATATTTATATAATGTTTTAATAATTATAAAGTGCTTTATATGTGCTGTTGTATTTGATCCTAACAACAACCCGGTGAGGTAAGGTTATGATTATTATCATTTTTATTATGTCCTTTTTACAAGTGAGAAAATTGGCTCTAGGACTTTGGAGCCTACTGCTCTGGGACTTCAGAAAAGTTTTTAGTTTAGATGTCTTCAGAAGTCTTCAATTATCTTTGCCTTCACTGGTAAGATCCACCTTTGGTTTCCTGCTTACAAATCTACCAAAAATATATTATCTCCTCTTCAACAATATGGGTTTTGAAACCTAGATCCAATGTAATTCAATTCAAAAAAATTTTAGGTACCTATTGTGTGCCAAGTACTGTGCTAGTCTGGGGCAGATTTTGTTGCTTGTCAATCATTTTCAGTGACCCCATTTGGGGTTTTCTTGGCAACTATACTGGGGTAGTTTGCCATTTCCTTCTCCAGCTCATTTTACAGATGAGGAAACTGAGGCAAACAGAGTTTAAGTGGTTTGCCTGGGGTCACACAGATAGCTAGTGTCTGAGGTCAGATTTGAACTCAGGAAGAGGAATCTTCCTATCTTCAGGCCTGATTTGCAAGCAATCATAAATCAAAGGAGAATACAATAAGTGTATAAGAAAGATGCCGGTGGCAGCTAGATGGCACAGTGAGTAGAGCACCGGCCCTGGAGTCAGGAGGACCTGAGTTCAAATCCAGCCTCAGACACTTGACACATGTACTAGCTGTGTGACCTTGGGCAAGTCACTTAACCCCAATTGCCCTGCCCCCCCAAAAAAAACCAACAAAAAAAAGAAAGGTGCCAAGGGTTACACATATAAAATTCATTTCAACAATTTAATTCAACAAATACTAAGTGCCTACTATGTACAAAGTATTATGCTAAGCACTGGGGATGCAAAGACAAAAACAGTGCCAACCATCAAGAAGAATATGTTTTACTGAGTGGTTAGGGGAGGGTGGAAAGGGGGCATATAGATAAAACATTAAACATTAATTAAACATTAAAGATAAAACATTAAAAACATTAAAAGTTAGAGAATGTTGGGAACATAAAATGCCTTATAGTGGTCACTGAACTACTACCACTACCACCACCACCACGACCACTACCACTACCACCACCATTACTACTACTATTATCACTAATAGCATTTATATAGCACTGTAAGGTATGCCAAGTGTTTTACAAATACAGTCTCATTTTAACTATTGCTTACAGGAAATTAGAGGCTCCTATGGAGGAACTTAAGGAGGGAATGCATTTGAGAGATGCAGAGCAACTCGTGCCGGGGATGGAATGTCATGTACCAAGATCAGTTAGCGGGTCAGTTTTTAAAATATATAGACATAAAATATTTTTATTAAAATTAAATATTGAATATCAATATAACCAATTAAATATACTTGGTAACTACATTTAAATCAATTAATTTAACTAATAAAGATTTTTCATTCATACCAGGTTCCCATCAGGATTGTTTGTTTATCTATTCATTCTGATTCATAATTCTTTTTACTTGGTCAAAATGTTGCTTTTGTTGCTTCACATTATTTAATAAAATTCTTTTCAGATTTCTTGCCATTCTTCATACTTGTCAATCTTATTGACATCAGAGTGCTCCATTATATTAACATACCACAATTTAGTCTGTTCCCCTATTTATGGATATTTAGGTTGCTTCCAATTTTTTGCAATTATATAGAATGTCGCTATGAACATTTCTGAAGAAGTAGCTTCTTTTCTTGTCACTTTTGATGCCATTTTCAGGAAATGTTTCCAACAATGTAATCATTGGGTCAAAGGGTATTATTCTTTTTATAACTTTTACCATGTACTTCCAGGTTGCTTTATAAAATTTATTATACACACACACACACACATTCAAATTGATTATAAGCTAGTTTGACTGGAAAAGAAGGGAAATCATGTGAAAATGGATGGGAAAGGAAGTTGAGATCCAGCTAGAGGAGCTTAAATACCAGGCCTTGGTGTTTGTATTTTTTCCTACAGATCACAGGTTTAATAAAATATTTCTTTGCTGCCTCCTTCCTGTAGTTTTATGGCCTGTCACATACTGCTGATATGAGCTGCTTTTTAAAGGGACTATGTTTTTTTTTCTTTTCCTTCAGAATATCCAATACTTCAAATGAAGTATTCTCAAAGGAGTTGGACTTTTTATTCCTTCTGAACATTATTTTTTTTAGCAGAGCAGAAAGTTTTCATAGATATGTGTGGTTCCTTGACACCGATTCTCAGAGAAGTTACAATTGATAGTCTAGTTAAAAGCAGAATACAAAAAGAGCCGTGAAGGAAAAAAGCAGATGAATCACCAAGAGAATGTTTGGAATTTGGAGTTAGTTATTTGAAATGGCATGGTGTTGTCGACCAGTCTGGTGAAATGTATATGAGGGAAGATATTGCAGCTCTGTCTTGGATGCCATCATCTTCTGTTTGAGAACCCATATCCAGTGTCAAGATGTCTTATGGTTAGAGGACTGTGTGGAATTAGAAAGAAGAGGAAATTTCGGAGGTAAAAATGTATCCTCCTTAAGGACAGGCCTGGTTTTGGTTTTGGTTTCTGGCATATAGCAGGCATTTAATAAATCTATCTTCTTTCCATTCCTTTCTTTCTTCTCTTTGTCTTTTCCATTTAACTTCTCTCCATTTCTCTTTTCTTCTCCTGCTGAATAAATAAGTGAATTATGAATGAAATAATGGGTAAAAGACTAGGTCTGTATATCATCCATAGGAAGATGATAGCAATTCTTGGAGCAGATAACTATCCAGCGCTCAGACAGATAAGGAAAAAAGTAAAGGGGAATGGACAGATCCCCAGGGAACTTTGGTATTCATTTGCAAAATGGGGATAAAAATAACTTGAACTACTTACTTCACAGGGATATTGTAAGAATAAAATTAGATGATGTGTAGTTAGATAAACTATGTAACACTATGTAAATGTCAGCTATCATTAGGAATGTGATACCATCAGGCAGAAAAAGGTAAACGATGAGTCAGCCAAGGCAGGTATCCTAAGGCCCAAGGAATGAGAGAGTTTTGAGAATGAGATCAAGCTTGACCATTTTCAGGGCTACAACTTGAATGGCCTCTCAGAACAAGAAAAGGCCTGTCATAGTCAATGTTAAATGTTCACTGGAAAGTATAATTTACAAGGCAAACTGAAGATAGATTCTGAAAAAAAGTTTTTCAGATGACATATGTCTAATGAGTTATGAAGATAAACAAGGATGGTAGAGAAACTGTGCCCAGTATACCATGCCTTGTCACTCAGTGTCACTGTCTGATATCAAAAATGGAGCTGGATGGACCAAGAATGGGGCTGGCCCAATGTAATCATTCTTATACTCACAGTGGTTCTGAACCTTAGTTTTGTGATATCTTGGTGTTTTCTTTTTTGTTTCAGCAGGTACTACAATATTCCTTCAAACTGTTGATAACTAAAGTGAGTTAAAGTAATTCCCTCAAATTAAAAAAAAATAACCAGTTCATTTTGTGGGGGGAGATTTTTGTGAAACCAAAACAACAGACTGTTGTAAGTCCACGAAATTTGAGATTCACCTTCTTAGGAATGTAGGGGAGAATTTAGTTATGAATGAGTTAAAAGATTACACGGTGGTGTTTTTTTTTAAATTCCTGTTATAATCAAGGCCTTTAAATGAAGGGTTAAAATTGGCATTTTTTCCTTTGTAAGAAAAAAAGTAAGAGGTAATTATAGAAGTGTCCATACCGGAAGAGACCTTAGAGATCGCCTAGTCCGCTGTCCCCACGCACCTGCATTTGACAAAGCATTAATTTTGGGCAAAGAAAAAGGAAATTGCTTGCCCAACATCGTGTAACTAGTTAATGGCAGACCTAGAACTAGAACTCAGATGTCTAGCATTGCTCCCTGAATCCTTACCCTATACCATGCTGCATGTTGAGGTCCAACAAGAAATAGATGCCCCAGAAATTAAATCACACAAACACTTGCTGCCGTCTACTCTGTGCAAGGTACTATGTTATGCCTTAGGAGCACACAAACCTAAACAAAACTAAACAAAACAACCCCTGTCTTTAAGGAGTTTATATTCTACAAGAGGAAGCAGCATGTACACGGATGAGTTTTAAAAAATATGCAAAGGAATTTCCATCTAATTATTCTAGAAAAAGAATAAAAATATGGTCAGGTTTTCTAATGGCATGGAATACTAAGTATAATACTAAGACTATCTCTGTGGTTGGTTCAGTAACATTCATGCAAAACTATCAGGTTTAATAAAATCAGTCCCAGCTAACCATATAATGAATATTCTAAAGAAGAATGAGAATGAAGACAACAGTGTTTGGGAGGTGGAGGATGGGGGTGGCATAAGTTGGTCTTTGTAGCAAAACTAAATAAAGGTATTACAGGAAATAATAAAAACCATATTAATTCCAAGAAGTATTCAAATGCATTCATTCCTTTATCTAAACCACATAAAATAGGAGAGGAAAATAAATTGTACTCAATCTTGCAGGCCTGGGTCCTAATGCAAGCTCTACAATTAATGAGTGGTATGACTTTGAATGAGTCCTATCTGTCAAATAAGGGTGGTAGAAAAAATTATCTGTATGGTCCCTTCCAACTCTAAATCCTATGCTTTCTACAATCACTTCCATCTCCAATATTTTGTGCATCTCCTAACCTCTTAAATAGCTGGAGCTGATTGACAAGTAGAAAGGAGAAGACAATTGCAGGGCAATGAAGATAAATGATTTTCCACTGGATCAGTTCAAGCTTGGAGGTGACAATCAACGCACTGCATTCTGGGGGCTTGGAGGCTTGCCCTTCCCTCTTCATTAATCAGAGATAAGGCAGGATTACAGGGTCTTATTGTTTGCTAAGGAACCTTCCATTTTCTCCTTCTCTAAAATGCTGCTGATTGCCGCATAGAGGAAATTCCCTAAGGACTATTGCCCCTGCTCTCAGGACAGAAGTTTGCTCAGAAGAGCAGTGCTCAGAATTCTTTATACACAGTTCCTCAGGGAAAACCAAGTTCAATTAGCCCCACTCACCCAGACCAGCCCCTGCTAGAGACAAGCACATACTTAGTGTGCATTTCCCCTTCTGCTTCAAAGGAGTTGGATCCTTAGTTGGACAGCTGTAATTCAAGGCTGCAACCATTGCTTGCCATATCCAGAATGTTCAAAAGCAAATCCTGTTGCATTGATGATAAAATCCTATTGCCTAAACCCTAGTTTCATCTTTTAGAGACATAAAACGTGTACTAGCTGTATATGTAACCTTATCATTTCCTCTCACTGAGTCTTGGTTTCTTCATCTGTAAAAAGGTGGGAGGGGGGAATAAAAGTAGGACTTTCCATTTCTAGCTAGCCAAGTATGTGATTCCTGAGTGGTCAGTGTCAAATTCCTAAAAAGGACAAGTGGCATTCAGCCACCTGAGACTGAGCAGTAACATGTGATGTCCTTAAATGTCTAAGATTGAATTTAGTGAAAATAATACCTACCTCACAGGTCTGATAGTTGTCTGAGTCAATCTTAAAAATCAACATATCAATATGGCATGCTATTATTATCATCACGATTTTTGTTCTCTAATTGTTTAATAACATCCACACTATCCTTTCCACCAAACCATGGTCTCCTCAAGGACAGGATCCCTATCCTAGGCTTTTCTATATTGTCCAATGAAGTGGCTCCAGAGGATATAGTGAGGCTGGTGACTTTGCACAGCCCTCCCTCACTTAAGTCCAATTAACTTGCATGCCATGGCATCACCTCCCTGATGTCATGGTCTTCTTTGAGAACAAAGGATAAACAACAATATTCTCCAATATGGAATTCTGTGATCTCCAATATAATTTCTATATTCTTCAAGGTTTCTAGCACAGTGATAGGTCAAGAAATATAGTCTTAGAAAGTTGCCTGAGGCTCAGATAGATCAAATGACTTTCCCATGGTCATATAGCTAGTGAGAGGAACAGGATTTGAAACTTAGTGCTTCCTGATGCCAAGATTTTTGTAGTCCTGGGAATTTCATAATAAGTAGTTGGTGGTTGTTTAGTTGACAAAGCACTGCCTAAGTGTTTTTAAGCCTTAGAGATCTGAGTCACTTAATTCCTTTCATCAGATCATGATTCAAAAGAAGACCCTGGTCATAGAGAAAAATGGTTGCTTGACTGTAGGCTGGACCCAAAGCTCCTTAGGTAGATATAGACTGTCAGTTAAATTCTTCTGTTACTTACTTAGAATATCACTGTATCTCCTTGGCTGGAGTGTCTTCAGCTGTAAAATAAGGGTGGTAGACTGGATGGCTTCTCTTCTAGGTACAAGCCCTATGAAGATAATCATTTTATAGGTGGCCCAGAGAAACTGAGCCCCAAAGTGGAAAAGTATGAAGCAAATGACTTGCTTGAGGTCATATAGGGAGTTTTAGGAAAGCCAGGACTGGCTTTCTTAACTCAATCCAATTCTCTTAGCCTCTGGGAGAATATGAACTCAAACAGTCAGAAGGATCTTTTTTCCATATAAAGCATATTATTATGCACAACAAAGTTGATGTTCAAAGAGGAATAGATAGGAAGATCCTCAAGGAAAAGGAAAAGGAGTATGTGAGAGAGAACTTATAGCTGCAGTATCACAGAATCAAAGAATTACAGAGCATTTAAACTGGAAGTTTAGCCCTTCTGCATTTTACAAATGAAGAAACTGAGGCCGAGAGAGGTCACTGAGACTTCATAAAACAGATGGGACTTGGAGCCCACTAGAAGAAGACAGTTTCCAAGGTATATTTGCATTCAAATTTGATATTCATTAATCACCCTTTTTGTGCATAGCACTGTGCTAGATGCTAAGAATCAAAGGTAGACAAGCCCAGCCCTTACTCCCAAGATGCACACGATTTACTGGAAGTGGCACAGGGAAGAGGTCAAGCAATGGGAAAACATGAACAGAAATAACTGAGCTCTGAGGGACAGTATGATAAATACTAGGCTGTGAAAAATTGGAGAAACCTCTCTTTCAGTTAGAGGGAATCAAAGAAGAATCAATGGAGGATCAATCAATGTAGAATCTGGCATCTGAACCAGATATTCTGTACTACTCCTTAGCTAGAGAAGAGAGGAAAAGAAGAGGGACAGACAAAGAAGAGATTAAAATATCAAGGCGGCATAAAGGGTCAGGATGGTATTATACGTCATTCCCCCTTCCCTATTCAAGACCCAGTATACACACACACACACACACATACTCTCTCTCTCTCTCTCTCTCTCTCTCACTCTCTCTCATAATGTATGTGTGTATATATCATATATACATACATATATACATATAAAGGGAAAGATGTCAATTAACTGTCAAAGCATGTGAGATATTGATACTGCTATAGGTAAACATTTTGATGCCTAAAAGAATTAGGAAGAGAACTTCGAATAAAAACTGATAATACAAGGATATAAAGAAATTTGAAATGTTATCTGAGCAGTTTTGGGACAGAAAATGAACTCTGAAGTAAACATTGGGACTCGAATCCTCTTGTAAACCATGCAGAATGATGTGAGAACAAAGGTGAAGAGAACTTGAATATTTACTGAATTAAACTGGATTTCCTTAACTCAGCTTGCTTCTCATATCCTTTCCCCAATTTCTTTTTATCAGTGTTTTTTTTTGATGGGGGGAGGTGGGGCAATTGGGGTTAAGTGACTTGCTCAAGGTCACACAGTTAAGTAAGTGTGTCAAGTGTCTGAGGCCGAATTTGAACTCAAGTCCTCCTGACTCCAGAGCCGGTGCTCTATTCACTGCACCACCTAGCTGCCCCTCCTCTCCCCAATTTCTAAGTAGTGGTACAGAAAAGGATGGGTCCAGGGTTAGTTCAAAGACATGTTAATATAGGGGAGAGGGAGTGTCCTCACCCCAACCATCGTGAATGCTTTCCCCCAGACCCCTGTTTCAAGCAAAACACTCCCATTCCCCTACTCCCGTTTCAAGAACTCTCAGCTACCTTGAGGTTGCCTTCTTGTCTCAGAAAGGCAAAACATGACTTGAACCCTTGTGTTTTATCTCCACTATACCAAGATTCCTCTTGGGAAGCCCCAGGATGGGACTTGGACCCAGGAGGGACTCAAGTGTAAATCTCTATCCCAGGATGACAGTGATTCATCTTTGGACACCAGGGTATTATCTGAGCACTCACCATGCCTCCCTCCTCCTGCCTTTTATCACCTCAACAAGAAGCCTGACTAGGAAAAGAAAAATGAGGTATATAATAAGGCAGGCATTGGAAGAGTTACAACAAATCTTGCACAATCAAAGGGCCAAGTTTCAGAGAGATAGGCATAGTGATTGTTTTTGTTGTTCAGTCTTTTCAGTCATGCCCAACTCGTCATGATCCCACTTGGAGTTTTCTTGGTAAAGATACTGGAGTGGTTTACCATTTCCTTCTCCAGCTCATTTTACAGATGAAGAAACTGAGGCAGACAGGGTTAAGTGACTTGCCCAGGGTCACATAGCTAGTAAGTGTCTTTGGTATAGCGGTAAGAACACCTAAATGATCATTGATGACCTGGAGTCAACTCCCAGCTCAGTTGTTAATTATTTGTGTGACCCTGGCCCCTCTCTGAGTCTTAGTTTCCTCACCCAGAAAATAAAAGGATTGGACTAGATAATCTTTAAGGTCTCTTTCAACTCTTAAAACTGTGGAAGGGGGTGGAGAAAGAGAAGGATCTGCATGATGTAGTGAATAAGTAGTGACTTTGTGATGTTGAGAAAGTCATAGTCTCTCAGTGCCCCCTGGCAATTGTATGCTATAATTAAAGAAGGTGTGGATCTATGGGCAAGAGGAGGAATGGAAAATGGATTTTGGTTCATTGAAAAAAATACCACTTTTAGAAAGAAAAAAAAAGTCCAGATCTCCATTGGTAGAGGTTCCTCGTTAGTAGTTCTGCACACACTGGGGAAATCATATGTCCAGTCCAGCCTGCCTTCCTATTCTGTGATAGGGATTTGAGAAAATGTGAGGGGCATAGACCAAAGCACTATAAATGGACAAAGGGGTAGGAAGGGCAGAAGGAATACTAGATTGGGTATGTGGAGGCATTTTGTCATCTTACTTCTCTGTATTTCAATGCTTTGTAAGACCTGTATCTTCATCAGTATGAGTAGGCACTCCTTCCCCTGCCATGGGTCACAGCCCCTTTCTTAGGAGACAGTTTCCAAACTTATCTGGGCTGGTCCCTTTATAATACACACAAAGCCCAGTTGTTTTTCCAGTATGGAATATTCAAGCCAAATTTGTGATCCTCTGCAATAGCCTTCAAGGACTGAGAGTCATCTCCATTTCAGGATGATTTAAGACTGGGAATGGGGGTTTTGATTATATAGAATTGCACACATTTAAATCCTCATCTGATACTTTATCATGGTATAAGGTGACTCTGGATTCTCAGAGCTGAGGCCATCTGAGCCCAGATGCTGGCAGCTTTTACCAAGCCAAGCTTCTTTGGGGCACGTGACAGATTGGGAATTGTCTAAGGAACAACCTAGTTAGTTTCAGAAAAACTTATCACGATGGAGGTGATAGGGTGATGAATTTTTCAGTCACAGTTCATGGAGAAAGTCTATTAAAGGATGAAGTTGAGAAATGCATCAATGGATTGAATATCCATACTAAGGAAATCACAGATCTTTGAAGTGTTGATGATGACGATGATGATGATGATAGAGATGCAAAATTCTTGCATCACAGGTGTAGATCTGAAAAGTACCTTAGTCCAACCCCCTCATTTTCCAGATGAGGAAAATGAGCCCCCAAAAGGTGAAATGATTGACCATCTGGTCCAAACTCTTTGTTTTAGAGGTAAGAAAAATGAGACCTAGGCAGATGAAATGACTTGGACTCTAGTACAGGGGGTCTTTACATCCTTTTGCTTCTCTCTTTAGTCTCTTGCCTTTCTAACTTTCTGTCATATCCACTACAGATCAAGACTTGAATTGGGAGAGGTGGGTGAGGTATATGATGCCATCCTACCTGTTTTTATTCACCCCAGACCATTCTAGGGTGGTTTTTTAACCTCTTCTCTCACCTCTCTGTCCCTCTTCTCTACTTCTCCAGATAAGGCTGATGTAAGCCAAGACAAGGGTCAGGGTTAATTCCAGAAGGTCTTAATGTATGGGGTGGGAGTGCAGGGACTGTACTTGCCCCTACCATCATGATCCCTTTCACACACACACACACACACACACACACACACACACACACACACACACACACCCTTTTCAAGAATTCCCATGAGCCACCTTGGAGTTGCCTTCCTGTCTTAGAAAGTAATTCTAAGTTACCAGCCCCGACTTTGAAACATTTCCAAGAGACTGCTTTGTCGACACTAATGGAGAGTTGTTATCCATAAAACAAAAGTTCATTGATGTAGTTCCTGCCCCATCACTCAATAAACATTAAATAACAATAACAGAAATAATACTAAGAAAGTACTCTCTGGCGGAATCCTGCAGTGATAGAGGTAGGTGATGGAGGGCAGGCAGGGGAGGGAAGAGTGGGGAGAGCACAATGGAGGAAATTCAAGTTCGCTCCTGAGAGGTGGGTGGGTATTTGCCCAAGGCAGACCCAGTTTATAACCTTGACTTGGTGCTGGAGCCACAGATGGATTTCCAGATGCTTGATAAAGCTTAAAGTTTTCTGCTTGGAGTTGTGGAGAGAGAAAGTAAAGGGGAAAAGCAGCCAATACTCTCAGAAAGGGGCCAGTTATTATTCTTTGTCCTTGAAGAGTGGCTGGCACTGCACTTCTAAAAGGATGTGGAGAGAATGGTAAGGAATTGGAAGAGATGAACAAAGAGCATTATAAAGGAATGGAAAATAGCAAATGATTAAAGGATTCAGGTTGTTTTGCCTTGGAAAGGACAAAGCAAAAGGGTAACTTGATCATTATAATCAGGCATAACAAAGGATTGGGGGGCGGGGAGATGGAGGCATAGGGAGATACCAATCACAGAATGCTAGAACTCAAAGAAACCTAAGAGATGCGTTGTATCTCCCATGCAACTTGATCATTTTATAGATGAGGTCTATAGTTGGAGAGGGAGGAGGGAAAAGGTTAAGTGAAGTGTTGAGAGGTAACTAGATGGTAATGTGGATAGAACATTGAATTTGAAGTTAGAAAGTCTGGTTTCAGATACTATCTGGATGACCCTGGACAGGTCACGTAACCTCTGTCTGCATCAGTTTCCTCATCTGTAAAATAGACGTAGTAATGGCACTTGAGTCCTAAAGTTATTATCAGGATAAAATATTTGTAAAGTGCTTCGAAACCTTTAAGTCACCATTTAAATGCTGCTTATGATTATTATTGCCCAAAGTCAGACATATAACTAGGGACAGAGGCAGCACCACCACCACCAACAGCTGGCATTTTTCACTTTTAAGATGTTTGCAGCACTCAGCATATATTACCTCATTGAGCCTCACAACAACTAAGAGGCAGGTATGGAAGGTATCACTATCATTATTCCCACTTTACAGATAAAGAAACTGAGGCTTAAGGGAAACCGACACAGCTAATAAGGGTTGTAAGCGGGATTTTGAACCCAGGCCTTTCAATTGTCTGCCCAATGGTCTTTCCACTACACCCAGCTCTTCAGTTTTGATCTCTTTCCAGAATATAAAACAAGTAAAAGCAACTGTAATTAAATCAGGAGAGATATCCTTTAGTCTAATCTTTGACCCTCCTCTTTCTTTCCTCCTTACCCCCACCCTCATCATCCTACCTTTGAATCCTTTTATTCCTCAGCTCTCACTTTCTCCACTCCTATCTTTATTTCAATCACTGAGCCAAGTCTCTTCCTACTTATCTACTTTCCTTTTGCTTGTTTGGTCTTGACCAGGGGCCATCTGTAGTCATCCTGATCTATATCTGGTCACTGGACTCAGACGGTCCTGGAGGAGAAAGTGAGGCTGGTGACTCTGCACAGCCCTCCCTCACTTAAATCCAATTCACTTGCAATTCATGACATCACTTTGATGCCTGATGCCATGGTCCTCCTCAAGACCCTTCACTTTTAGACATTTGGTATCTTCATGATATTGGGAGCAAGGGGCATATATGTCTGTCTATGTGTAGGTGCATGCGTCTCTGCGGACGAGGCCATCTGTGTTGAGTTCCTGACTAGAGCCTAAGAGGATGAAAAGGTCTCGAGGTTTGTGGAGATCTGGGAGGTTGTTGTTAATATTGTTGAGTTATTGTTGTTATTGTCAGTCGTGTCTGATTCTTTGAGATCCCATTTGGGGGTTTTCTTGGCAAAGATACTGGAGTGGTTTGCCATTTTCTTCTCCAGCTCATTTTACAGAAGATGAAACTGAGGCAAACAGGGTTAAATGGCTTGCCCGGGATCACACATCTAGTAAGTGTCTGAGGCCAGATTTGAACTCAGGAAGATGAGTTTTCCTGACTCCAGACCCAGGGCTCTATCTACTGTGCCCAAGAGAAAGTTCTGCAGGATGGTTATTAAAGGTGCAAGGACCATAGAGCACATGAAGCATGCTAAACTGACATGTACCCTTAGGGGGATCTTGGATAACCAAGTGTTGTGGCAATTCTGAATACCCAAGACTAATAAACTACTGGTGGAACTACAAATTGGCCCAGACATTCTTGAAAATAGTTTAGAACTATGACACCAAAGTCACTAAACTGTTCATATGCTTTGACCTAGTTATAACACTACTGGGCCAATAAACTCAGAGATCAAAAAGAGAGGCAAAGGACCAATATGTACAAAAAGACTTATAACAACTCCTTTTAAGACTAGAAATTAAGGTGGTATCCACCCATTGGGGAATGGATAGACAAATTATAGTATATGGAGTGTAATAGAATACTATTGTGCCATAAGAAATGACAAAATGGACTGTTTCAGAGAAAACTGGGAAGACCTCTATGAACTGATACAGAGTAAAGTGAGTAGAATGAAGAGAACAATTCATACCACATTATAAAGAAAAACAACTTTGAAAGACTTTAAAATTCTGATCAGTGGAATAATAAATCGCAAATCCAGAGGAACAAAGATTTCCTGTCAGAGAGGAAATAGATTTAAGTTGCAAAATGAGACATAGATTTTTGAATGTGACCAATGTGGAAATTTATTTTGCTGGGCTATTCATATTTGTTATGAGTTTTGCTTTTTTTCCTTCTTTCTTTGCTTTCTTCCTTCCTTCTATTCTTTCCTTTTTCCCTTCTCTCCTTTCCCTCCTTCCCACTTCCTTCCTTTCTTTCCTTCTTTTTTTGTTTTATTACTCTTCAGTTGGGAGAAATAATGGGAGGGAGAGGTAATAAATGTTAGTTTAAAAAAAAGACTACTTATAAGTGCCAAAGGGGCAAGTCTAGAGCCAGAACATGTACCCACATGACCTAAACAGATCCCTTACAGTCCAGGGCTGCTCGCCCTATTCCCTGAAGACGATTTGTCTCCCATTAAGTTTCTCTTTTTTTATTCTGCTAAAAAAACATCCACTTCTTTCGACCCAATAGCACATGCCTTTGGTCACCCTTCTCTGGTCATACTCATTTGTAAATTCTCCTTTTACAATGCAGCCCAGAAGTAGGCACATCGAGTCTGACTATGGCAGAGTACAGCAGGACTGTGTGGTCTTCCTTATTATGGACCCTATGCTTCCTCTGTACAGTCCAGGATGGTATATGCTTTTTAGGTTGCCTCTCATATTAAATGTGAACTCTGTTGGCTCATATTAAACTTGCAATCCACCAAAACCCAGTTCATCTTCCACTTGAGCCACTGCCAAGTCAGGCTTTGCTTTTGAGTTCCTTAGTGTTTTATGCCTCATAGGTTCCTGTCACAACAGATCCCCTAAGCAGGTATGGAAGGGGGTGGGGAGAAGAGGAAGGGTGCTAATTTAAGGTGTCCAGGAGCTATGTGGCCACCCTACCACCCCACTCATTTCAATTCCATTTACCTACTCTCGTGACACAACTCTGTTCCATGCAGCCAAAAATGAGAGACCTGAAAAGAGAAGGCAATAGAGTAAATTCATTGAAGGAAGACAACTCAAGATCATAACCAAGGGCACTTGTTTCTAGGGCCCTCCGAAGTTCCTCCTCACTCCTACTTATACAGGCTCAACCCACCTCGACTTGGTGCCAGGGCCTTAACTAAGGTAGGGCGATAATAATTAAAGGGCTCCAAAAGCTTCAGTTTCAGGGTGCTCCCTCCCTTCCCCATTCTGCCTTCATGGGAAAGGTAGCAGTAATCTTATCCTGGGGGCATTTCTTCCTCCTTTCCCAGCTTGGAAAGCTTGTAGCGTCCCAGGCCATACCTCATTTTCCAGCAGCTGTACCTCGTATGAGCCTGCTTCCCTCTTCCCTCCTATCTGGAGGTCTTCTCTTTGTTCCGGGTGCAGAAATTGCTAGTGATGGTTCTGGTCAGTTGTGTTCCCAGCTTTAAATGATTTCCTAGTGTCTTGGGGTACAGGCTCAACATCATTTTCTTCATATATAAAAACATAAGTTACCCATGATAGAGCAGATATCCCCTTCAGGGGCTTGGGGAAGGTCAGAGCAGGACGGGAGTCTGAGGAAGGGGAGACCATTGTCTCATCATTCATTCCGGGCACTGACCTTATCCTTACAGCACAGCTGGGCAGCCAGCAGCCCAGTAAGTGCTAAATAAATCCTCGTCGTCCGTCAGTCAGTTGATTGATTGATAATAGACCAGTCAGTGGCTTAAACACTTTAGGCCCAGTGGTTACATGGCCAGGCTTCCTTCAGAAACCAGGGGGAAGGATACAAGTACCGACCAGCAGCTTATCCTTCTGTGATAATGGCAACAGTGTCTGTCCATACAGTACTTTTCTTTAAAAAATGTTTTATTGATATATTTTAAGTCACTTTCACTCTCATCAGCGTGGGGCACCTCAAATTCTGGGTTAACATCCTAGCTCTGCTACTTAGTATGTGAGAGATTTGGGGAAGGTCACTTAACAATATTGAGTATCCATTTGAATTAGCCAGCTTTTGAGGCCACATCCAGCACTATATCCAGCAACCTCTTTAAAGCCTTCTAGGCCCCGCCTTTATAAGAAAGAAAGCAGTTAAGGAAAGCAAATATGTCAAACATAACAATGATTTCCTATACCCATGAGGCTGCTAGGTGGTACAATAGAAAGAAAGCTGGACCTGGAGTCAGAAAGTTCTAAGTTCAAATCTGGCCCCAGACACTTACTAGCTGTGTGACTCTGGGCAAGCCATTTAACTTCCATTTCTCTCAGTTTCCTTATCTGTAAAATAGAGAAAATGATAGTACCTATCTCCCAGAGTTGTTGTGAGGATCAAATTAGATAATACAGTTAACCCTTCCAAATCAAGAGGGTTAGGGGCATGGTGCCCTGGAAAATCTGCATAAAAATTTTTGGCCTTCCATTCGTTCTGGAGAAGTCTGAATTATTATTGTATTAAAAGATGAAATATGTTAATATTACACAGTTGTGTGCGTGTGCTTTTCTGAATTTCTAAACTTTTTCTGTGTCATCTGCTGGCCTTCATATGTCTGCAGCTTCCACAAAACTCTCCCGAAATTCCCATTTAATTTCTTATGCTGACCCACGATATATTGAAACTGTAGTGAGGAAAAGTGGTGATGGAAGGGATAACTATAATTTTAAAGCTCTTAGTAAAGGGCAGCTAGGTGGCGCCATAGTGCACAGAGCACCAGGCCTGAAGTCAGGAAGAAATCATCTTCATGGGTTCAAATCTGACTTCAGACACTTACTAGCTGTGTGACCCTGGGCAAGTCACTTAACCCTGTTTGCCTCAGGTTCCCCATATATCAAATGAGCTGCAGAAGGAAATAGCAAACTACTCCATTATCTTTGCCAAGAAAACCCCAAATGCGGCCATGGAGAGTCAGACAGGACTGAACAACTTAGTACGGTGCCCGGCACACAATAAGTGCTACATAAATGGTAGTTCTTATGATTGCTATTATTAGTACTCATAGTCTCCAACCTCTCTACTGAGAAACAGGAAATAGGCTTCATCATTGGTTCTCTGGCATAGAGATTAATCATTGTTAGTCTAAATTCTGATGCCTTTTCAGACTTGCTTTCCTTTACATTATTTTAGGATGTAGTGAATATTGTTCCCTCTGTGCATTTTCTTAGCAAAGAAAGAGCACGCTGATGCTCTTCACGAAGTCATTTACCAACAGACAGTGTGAAGTACAGTTAAATCTGCCAGAATAACTAAGCTGGTACTTATGGTATATTAGGTGTGTTCACAGCATTGAAAGGGGCAAAGCTTTGGCTTCGGCTCAGTATCACTCTCACCCCTCGAGTGATTACATCTTCTGATAACTACATTTATGTTAAGGTATTGGTATTTTAAAAGAAATCTGAAGAGGAAGCAAGTGATATTTCACCTAAGGAAGGAAGGGGTATAGTACTAGAAACTGGAAGGGGGAGTAGAGGCAGTTCAACATTGAGGAAAGAATCCTGTGTCTGAACTCAGAGGACTTAGATTTGGATTCCAGCTGTGCTATTTTCTTGAGAAAGTCACCTACCTAACTACTCTGGACCTCAGTTTCCACATCTGTAAAATGGTGGGGGGTGGCTTAGATGACCACTAAGAGCTCTCTCAGCTTTAAATCAGTGACCATAGTGGTCATTGAGTCCCGATTTCTTCATTTTACAGATGAAGAAACGGACCCCTGAAAAGTGACTTTATGCAAAACTAAGATATGTGATAAGTAGAGTTGGGATTAAATTTCAGGTCCTCTGACTCCAAATATAATATTCATTCCCTTACACTTCATTTTCTGACATAGGACCATGAGATCTAGAGCTACTGGAAGGTACCTTAGGGACCATTTAATATACCTCCTCATTTTACAGATGAGAAAACTAAGTCACAAAGAGGTTGTAACTTGACTGAGATTACATGGTAAGAGACAGAGCCAAAATTTGGACTCAGATCCCATGATTCCAAGTTCAGTGCTTATTTCATGACTAATGGTGGAATTTTAGACCCTGTTGATGTGAGAGGAATATATTTTGAAGTAGAGTATTCAATCATATCAATCACAAAATTCCACTCATGCGTGCCTAGCCCGAGAAGATAACATTCAAGAGATGATTTTTTGGGTTTTGGGGGGTTTTTTGCCTACATTACAGACCTTCCCTTTTCTTCTCTCCCTCTTCCCCCCAAAATGGGGACAGCATATCCAAATGTCCAAACTACCAAGAAACAAACATATAGGAGACACGGACAAGGTAAAGGAGACCGTGAAAAGTACTCCTAAAGCTCTTCCATGTGGGGCCAGGGGGAGAGTGAGGGTGGAGAGAGGAAATAGCACAGAATTTTTTTAAAAGGAAGCATCAGTGAGGTAGGGAGGAAGAAGATTGGGAAAGGAGGAAGTGATAACAACCTGGGTCCTCTGACTCCAAATTCAATTTTCTTCCAATTTTCTTCTGGCCAAGAGTCTCAAAACCATGTTCTATGAGGGGCATTCAAAGGAACTGAGGAACTATCACTTGAAGAGAAGACTCAGGGAGGATATCATCACTGTTTTCAAATATTGGAAGTGCTATCATGGGAAAAGTGATGAAACAACTACAGAGAATGGAGGTACAATGAACAGGTGGCAGCAACAGGAAGGAAGATTTGGATTTAATATATCAGAGAGTTTTAGGGCAATTGGGAATGTCTAAAGATGGAATGGGCTTTCATGAGAGGTAGTGAGCTGCTCATCACTGGAAGTGTTTGGGTAGATCCTCAAAGGATGTTCTAAAGGAGACTTCTGCTCATGGTGTATAAGATGGCCGCTAACATTCCTTCCAACTTTCAGAATCAATGATATTTTGTTTCTGAAAGACAGAGCCATTTACCATGCCTAGTATAAATTACCAGAACTGGGGCAGCTAGG
Organism: Trichosurus vulpecula; assembly: GCF_011100635.1. Classification (NCBI taxonomy): domain Eukaryota; kingdom Metazoa; phylum Chordata; class Mammalia; order Diprotodontia; family Phalangeridae; genus Trichosurus; species Trichosurus vulpecula. The sequence continues at coordinate 109,581,016 of NC_050577.1, read as the reverse complement.
TGATACAGTGAGTAGAGCAGCGGCCCTGGAGTCAGGAGGACCTGAGTTCAAATCTGGCCTCAGACACTTGACACATTTACTAGCTGTGTGACCTTGGGCAAGTCACTTAACCCCAATTGCCCTGCCTTCCCCCCTCCAAAAATAAATAAATAAATAAACAATGAATAAAAAGGTAGCTGAATAAATACATAAATACATATAAATAAATTATCAGAATTGAACCTACCTTTTTCTCCCATCTTCCTTCCCTACTCTTATCCCCCACCAGGCCATAGGAAATATCACTAAATTTTTACATGGTCCTGCTTTCAGGCAAATCACAGCATTGATGAGCATCTATACAAAGTCACTTAGTTGTTGTTCAGTCATTTTTCAGTCATTTCTGACTCTCCATGACCCCATTTGGGGTTTTCTTGGCAGAGATACTGGAATGGTTTGCCGTGTCCTTCTCCAACTCATTTTACAGTTGAGGAAACCGAGGCAAACAAGGCTGAGTGACTCATCCAGGGTCACGCCGCTAGTAAGTGTCTGAGGCCAGATCTGAACTCAGGAAGAAGAGTGTTTCTGATTCCAGGCCCAGCGCTCCATCCACTGCACCACCTAGCTACCCACACCCAGTCGTAGGATCATATATTTGGAGTTGGAAGGGATCTCAGATATCATTTAACCCAACCACCCCATTTTATAAATGATGGAACTGAGTTTCAAAAAGTTTAAGGGACTTACCCAGGGCCTCATAGATAATAAATAGCAGAGTCAGGATTTAAACCCAAGATTCTTTCCATCATAGTCACTGCCTTTCTGGGGACACAAAGAAAAGCACAGAAGTTCAGTGAAAGAGCAACTAAGCTGTGAGATGAGTGGATGAGTTTTGACAAACTGAACCCCTGGTACCTGCTTGATTACACCTCTGGTAAGCAGAATAACCAGAAGATGGTGATGAACATGGTGGTTCCTACCATCCACTCTCTTTCTTACCCTCTAAGCAGCTCTGGTCATCAAAAACATGTTATCGCCAAGTTTAATGTCTTCTGTGGATTGTTAAGCAGTGGAGACTTCCAGGACCTACCTTCTGCTGAATTAAGAAGCAAATAAGGATTGTTTTTGGATCCCCCAGTGTCCCATTTCTCTGTCACTTCTTACCTCTTTCTTTTTCATCAGAGACTGCTCTCTGAAAAAGAGCTGTCATTTATTTTCTATTATAAATATTTTAAAACTATTGTATTACCTCTCCCAAATATATTTCTCTATCTCTCTTGAAACTTAAAAGAAATTTCTGGAATCCATAAGCAAATTGGGAAGTAGAAGATATTTGGGAATAGCAGGGAACTCTTCCTGAAACCTCACCTGAACTTGAACATCCTAGAGGTAGAAATAGAAAAACTTTCAGCAGAGAAGGTTTCTTCCTTGAACCCATAGTCCCATGCTGGTGTTGACACATATCGTCCCTTACCATATTCGTCAGGAAATTGAATTTGTGCCTCCTAGCTTCTCTGGCTTCCTTCAAGATTCAGTTTATATCCTACCCCCACTTCCTGCCCCAGTGCTTTGCTTCTGAGAAAATCTTCTATTTATACTGTATGTATCATGTATGCACATAGTCATTTTCATGTTGGCTCCCCTATTAGAATGTAAGATCTTTGAGGACAAGAACTACATTTTTGGCTTTCTTGGTATCCCCAGTGCTTAACACATTGCCTGACCTATAGAGAGAACTTAATATGTTTGCTGAGTTATGGACTATAGGATATAATGGGGGACATTAGTTCAGATCATTTTGGTAGAGCCACTTTTGAAATCCTTTGCCTTAAGAAACGTGAAACATTTTGAAACAGCTGCCTTGAAGAACACCACAGGAACCTCTTGGCAGTTTTTAAGGCATTCCACAGAGACTATTTTTGTCTTGCTGTCTAAAAGCAACAGCAGAGTTGGGGGGGGGGGGGAGTGAGAAGACTCACACATGGACTTCTCATGGGGACACATATCTCCTGTAAAGTTGTCAGCCATCAACTCTTCAGGAAATAGAGAATCCAAATGGGCTTTTTTTCTCCTTGTATTTTTTTTAAATGAGAAAAATAACCAAGTTAGATCACTTGTCAAGATGTTGTAGAGGGGGGTCACAGTCTTGGTAGGAGCTGAATGATCTGGCCTTTCAACTTTAAAATTCTATGACTCTGTACTCACATTCTCATCAATCAATTGCATTACCATGTGCATCTTGGGCCTATTAATTAAATCATCATCTTAGACAGACTACGTGCTTCATGGCCTGGGTATGTCAAAGTTAAGGTGATCATCCTGCCTTGAAAGGAAAAGGAGCTAATCTGTGTGGTCTGTGTTTTCTGAGCCCTAGAGTTTAAACATGTTTTTTTTCCTTCGTATCCAAGGATGGAATCCACTATGTTCCAGATGCTACAATCTTTAGCTGACTAGCTGGGTTATCATGAGATCAGAGTCATTCCAAGGTACTTTTAATGACTGAAGACAAGCAAAGACATAACATAACTAGATAAATCTTGGTTGAAGATTTAAATTTCAATATAAGTATCAAACATTTAAACTCCAGTGAGACCCTAACCTGATGTCTCATCACATTGTGAAGGTGACCCAGAGCTAGCCAATGCTATGCAGATAACCTAGTCCAACTCCCTCATTTTGTAGATGAGGAAGCTGAGTCCTAGAGCAGTTGAGAGATTTGTCTGAGGTCACACAGGAAATTAGTGGGAGAGTTAAAACAGGAGTAGTATGATGGGATGCATGCTGGCTTCCCAAAGGCTCAGGGTTGAAAACCTAGCCTGAACGATTACTCTCTGGATAATCTGGGGTAAGTTATCTAACCTCCGTGGGTCTTTATTTCTGTAAAATGAGGATGAGGCCTCTAGGGCATCTTGTAGCTCTAAATCTCGGCTCCTAAGAGCTATGAACTCAACTTCTAGTCCTGAGAGCTTTACACAACACTATGTGATTATGCCGCCTCCTTGGCTCTGTGGCTTTTATTTTCAGGTACTGATACAAGGACTTCTCCTGCAGTAATGGGTGAGGAGTCAGACGCCTTAGATCTAATTGTCATCTCTGTCCCTGGAAAACCCATTTAATCTCTCTGCAAATATTAATTTCCTTATCTGGGTGATAATGACGTTGTACATGGAGTGAGATGCTCTAACATGTGGCCCTGAAAAAGTCCTTTCCCCAATCTGGGCCACTATCTCCTCTTCTGTTAAAAAAAGGGGGGGGGAAGGAATGGATTGGATCAGAGGTTTTTAATATTTTTGTATCAGGAACCCCTTTGGTAGTCTGGTGAAGTGTACTGGCTCCCTTTTCAGAATAATGCTTTTAAATGCATAAGATATATGATATTGCAAGGGAAACCAATTATATTGAAGTTTGGCTTTTGAAATATTAAATATTTTAAAATATATAAAAGTTACAAATGAGTACTAGACAACAGGCTAAAAATCCCTAGATTACTTGATTTCTAGGGTACCTTCAAATTTTGGTTCCTATGAATCTATTTTCCCATCCCTGACATACAGGATTCCCATTGGTCCAGGAACAACAATGAATTAATATTTCGTTGGTTTAGAGAGTATTCTAAAATCAGTGATAGAAGCTATACCCTCCTTACCATTCTACTGAGATCTCAGTCTTGTCTGGGAGAAGGGAAGTATAGGAAGAAGTGACAAAAACGCCTCCAAAAACAGAAAAGAAAAAGGAAGAACCCCTACTAAGAGCCATCCCAAAGGAGAGAACTCCTTATAGAGGAACAGGGAAAGAGAATGCCTGAGTAGCCCAGAGAGGGAAGAGAACTTGGTTCAAGTGACCTCCACAGTCAAATCTGTGGAAGGCATCATGACTCTGCTCACTGAGAAACAAGTCACTTACATTTCCCAGGGACCTGCTTTGTTCCATCTGCCCTGCTGAATTCCTCACTAGCAGAGTCAGCCGTCACGCAAGAGACTTCTCTCTTTTCAGATAACCCTGCATCCTCCTTCTCAACTCAAGCAAGCAAAGAGTTAAATGAACTTCCAGCTCTCTTTATGTATAGAAGAAATTGACATTGACACCCAAGATTGCAATAGGAATAAATATTAAATTGTATGAGTGTGTTGACCTTTATCAACAATTTCATCAGAATTTCTGGAGCATGAAACTATGCTTTGCACATTCCACAACTGCTCATATGAAGGATTGTTCCTTTCTGAATTGAGCATCAGCTTTGAGCATCTAAAGGCAGAGGAAATGTAAAATCCAGTCCAGAGTGAAACAATATATTGGGGGTCAGGGGGAACACTGAATTTGGAGTCATAAGACCTGGGCTCAGTTCCCAGTTTTGCTTTTTAATCGCTGTGTGTCTTTGGGCAAGTCCCTTTACCTCTCTGAATCCAGCTCTTCATCTATAAAATGAGAAACTACATGATCTCTAAGATTTCTTTCAACTTGAAATCCTATGATCCTGTGAAACCCATTAGAAATCCATTATAGGAAACGACTAAAATAGCAGCCAGGTTGCATAAGTCCCTTGGATCATACGAATATTTTCTTCCTATGACTGGGTGAAATAAAATTCTATTTCTCAAAACCCCTCAGACAGATTTAGACTCATAACATGCCAATTGCTGGCTTTAGTCTCCTTTTGCAGTTCAGTGGCCAAGAGAATCAGGTAAAAATTGTTGGGCACTCTCAAAGAAACTCAAACAAACTGCTTTTAGTAACCTAGAAAAGAACATTGAAAAATCTGAGCAGCATTTTTGCCTTTTTAGTGGAAAATATTTATTTAGAAGAAATGAAGAAGAGAAGAATTTTTTAGTTTTCCCTCACTCTAGCCACAGGCATCCTACAATTCATTTATACTTCTATTTGCCTAGCTTTAATAACCCTTGACTCTCCCAGAAAATAACTCATTATGATGGGACACATGATAAAGGGTCATCATGCTAGGACATGAGCACAATAGCTTTGCAATCCATCACAAAGAACAAAAGGCCATAGATATCATAGGCTTAATAGACACAGAAAATCATGCTCCACAAAAATGCTCATATGCTACACTGGACCTTATTACATAAAGGGTCATTCACAATTTACCAATGTGGCACCAGTTGCAACCTTCCCAGTCCAGTTATGCTATTTTTTGAAAAGGTATTCTGAGTCATTCTACTTTTCAAAATAGACCATAGTGGAGCAGTGACATTACTGAAAAGGTGGGGAAGTGGTATATAAAGTGGGCACAATGAAGCCAGCTGGAATGTTCCAAAGGCAAAGCCAGGACCTGTCTCTGGCACTGGGGGTCTCACATTTTAGGCTTGGGCTGGAACAGTGGGTCCCATGTTCTAGTTCTGGGTTGCCTCAGGAGAGGTCCAGTCCTGGGCCTGAGGAGAACAGTAGTAACAAAAGCATGAATGCAGGTAAGCTGAAACCCTTGTCTAGAGTTGCCCCAAGATCAAACATTACTCATAGTAACCCCTTAAAAACATAATGGGAAGGGGCAAGTAGGTGGTGCAATGGATAGAGCACAGGATTCAGGAGGACCTGAATTTAAATCTGACCTCAGACACTTATAAGCTATGTGACCCTGGGCAAGTCACTTAACTCTAATTGCCTCCCAAAAAAATAAATACAACGGGAGGAAAAATCACACCTGGAGAGGATAGCATTATCCACAGAATTGATGTATCAATTACAGGTTCCATCACAAGAGAGATTCTATTTAGGATCACAGGTATAAAGCTGGAAGGGACCTCAAAGATCATCTGGTCCAACAGTCTCATTTTACATAGAGGGAACTGAGGCCCAGAAGCAGAGGATAAATGACTTCCCCAAGGTCACAGGCATCTGGAAGAGGTGAGATTTCAACCCCAATGCCCTCACTCCAGCCCCACTTTCTTTGTATTTCCTATACTGAGTACCTAGCAATGAAAGTAGTTTATACTTATATGTAAAGAGATGCAGCACTGTGAATATGGGCCTGGCATCAATGACACTGGGTTAAAATCCAGCCTAAGACACCTACTAGTTCCTGGCCAAGTTCCTTAACTTTTTTACTTCAGTTTCCTTGATTATAAAATAGGGATCATAATAGCACCTACTTCACTGGTTGCTGCAATGATCAAATAAGATGTTTGTAAAGAGTTTAGCACAGTGCCTGGCACATAGAATGTGCTTAATTAATGCCTCTCCCTTACTTCTTTGAATATCCAATTTCCTAATTTAAAATGATTGCACACTTTACAATTTAATCATAGAAACTCAGCACCTCTTAATTTTTCAGCTACCAAATGCTGGATTTACTCAAAAAAAGCAAGAACATGAAGTCAGATACCCATCTAAAGACAATCACGCTAAGGGATAAAAAAAAAAATCATCCCTGTGTTCTATGCCCATCAAAATGAAGAATCTAAACGACAACTTCCTGAAACTTTTGACACTCTCACAGGACATAAAGCCCAGAGAGGGGTTCCACTTTGGGATAAGAGTCTGGTCTCCTACAGATGAGTAACTAGAACACAGCACTCACTCATTCAGTTAGCCACTCAGTCAACAAACATTTATTAAGGGCTCAGCCACACCCTGGTAAACCATCTAGGCAGAAGGGCTAAACTAGGTTGAGAGTAACCAACAGACCTCAGTCCCATCCATGAGTTAGGGACAAGTCTACACCAAGTAGGTGAAAATTTTTCCCTGGAATAATGAGTGGATGAGGACAATCTGTTCCAAAGGCCATGGAGGCTGTGAAGCTCTTAGAGCTTAGTTTAGTCATCAAAGATGTCAAGGTTTTTCCACTGAATCCTGAGCCATCATCAGGCATCTTGACTTTTGTCCTGTCACTGGACTTCAATGACTAGAAGAGAGAGCAAGGCTGATGACTTTGTACAACTGAGACTCACTTAAATTCAATTCGTGAGCAAGTCATCACCTGTGATGTCATTGGTCCTCTTTGAAAATGAAGGACTAACAGCAACCACAGCATTAAGAACTTACTATATGCCAGGCACTGTGCTAAGCACTGCGGATACAAAGAAAGGCAAAAGACCATCCCTGCCCTCAAGGAGCTTGTGGTCTAATGGGGAAGACAACAGGAAAACAACCGTGTGTGTATAAGATATTTACAAGATAGATTGGAGATGAAAGAGGGGATTGAGGGGGAATGAAAAAGCCTTCTTATAGAAGATGGCATTTTAGCTAGGACTGGAAGGAAACCAAGGAAGCCAGGAGACTGAGATGAGGAAGAAGAGATTTCCAAGCAAGGGGGAGAGCAAATGACAATGCTTAGAACTGCGAGTTGGAGTGTTTTGTTCAAGGAACAGCAAGGAGGCCAAAGTCACTGGATCACAGAATACTTGGAGGTGAGAAAGGTATACTTACTAGAAAGGTAGGAGGAGCCAGGTTATAAAGGGCTTTTATGCCTATGTATTGTATATTTTATTTGGGAGGTGACAGGGAGCCACCAAATGGGGGATAGAGGGGAAGAGTGTCATGTCAGAACTGCACTTTAGGAAGATGATTTTTGATGGCTAAGAAGAGGATGAACTGGAATGAGGAGAGATTTCAGGCAGGGAAATCAACTAAAAGGTTATCGGAATAGTCCAGACATTAGGTGATGAAAGCCTGTACCAGGGTGGTGGCAGTGTCAGAGAAGAGAAGGGAACATACACAAGAGAAGGTATTGATAAGACTTGGCAACAAATTGGATATGGAGGATGAGAAAGAGTATCTCAGAATGACATCTGGGATTCAAGCCTGGGTAACTTGAAGGATAGTGGCATCATCAACAGTAATAGGGAAATTAAGAAAAAGTGAAGAATTTTGGGGAAAAGACATTGAATTCAGTTTTGAACATGTAGAGTTTAAGATAGCTATACTGCATCTGGTTAAAGATGTGCAAAAAGCAGTTGGAAATGTGAAACTGGAGGTTAGAAGAGAGGTTAGGGCTATGAGAGTAGAGTGTAAGAATCATCTTAAATCCATGGGAGCTGATGGGACTACCAAACGAAATAGGATAGAGGGAGAAGGGAAGAGGGTCCAGGACAAATCTCTGGCAGATACTCAACACTAGTGGTTGTGACCTGGAGAAAAATCCAGCAAAGAGGAATAGTAAGATAGGTAAGAGGAGAACCATGATGGAGCAATGTCACAACAACTAAAGAGAAGAGAGTATAAAGGAAAAGAGAGTCATTAATAATGTCACATGATTTAGAGAAGTGAAGATTGAGAAAAGGTCATTAGATTTGGCAATTAAGAGATCATTAGTAATTTTGGAGAAAGCTATTTTATTTGAAAGAGTTCAAAGCCAGACTATGGAGAGTTAAGAAGAAAGTAAGAAGAAAGGAAATGGAGACACCAACTGTAGATGGCCTGCTCAAGGACTTTAGCCACAAAAGGAAGAAGAGCTGTCAGACAATAGCGAGCAGGGCTGGATGGATCAAGCAAGGGCTTTCTGAGGATGGAGAGAGACATGGGCCGTGTTTTTAGACAATAGAAAGTGGCTAGTAGACAGGAAGAGACTGAAGGCAAGTGAGATCGTGGGTGATAAAAGAGATAATATACTGGAGATCAATTGGAATGGGATTACCTGTGCATGTAGAAGGGTTTTCCTTGGCAAACATCAAAGTGTAAAGGTGATAGTTGCAGAAGACACTTGAATGACCTGAAATGAGAGGAGGGGAGAAGAGAGAGCTCTCAGCAAGTGGCCTCAATTTTTCAGTGAAATATGAGGCAAGCTTCTCAACTAAGAGAAGGAGCTATGGGAGGTTTCAGGAGGGATTAAAAAGTTGGGGAAAAGCTTCTATAACTAGTGAAATAGTGAGTTACTTAGGGAATTGTAAAGGGATTGCATACTGATGGACAGCTTGAGATCATGTAACATAAATTTGTAGTGAATCCAATCATCATGGTTTCATAATTTTCTCCAGCTTAATTCAGCAGCAAATGAATAGAAGCAAAGGCATTGAAGGACAGTGGAAGTAATCCAAGGCTGAGGGCTGGCAGTGCAAGATCAGCTATAGAATGAGGGGACAAGGGACTTGAGAGAAGACAGTGTAGAGTGGAAGTGGCTCACTGAAGGGTCAAGGTGGAAAAGGAAAGAGTGTGTAGCCAGTGCAAGGGTCATGATCTGGGAAGAATCAAGGGGTCAACTATGGAGGTCATGGTGAAGACAAAGAACAGAGTTTGGGGGTACAAGAAGTGGAATGATAACAGGTTGTTATTAGATAAGAGAACTTCAGAGTACATGAACATGGAAGTGGTGTATTTGTGAGTGAAGGCAAGGTCAAAGATATGATCATCTCTGTGTGTAGCTGAGATGTGATGAAGGGAGGCTAAAGGAAATGAGTAAGTTGAGGAACTGAAAGATTAGGATGTTTGAGGGAATATCAATAAGTATTGTTGACGTATTCTAATGAAAATACAGGAGTTTGGGAGGAGAGTAAGATTGTGAACCAGGTACTGAACTCATTTATGAAAGAGGGAAATACCTTGAAAGTCTGTAGATTACAGCTACAAGAATTTTGATTAGAAGGTAGATAGGGACTGAGTGAATTGTAAAGGAAGAGAGGTTACTGAGTGATTATAGCAGACAGTGAGCTTGCAACTCCTTCACCTTGAACAGTGAGTCACCCCATCTCAATAAGACCCAGAAGATGGAAATGAAAGGTGAAAACAAGCTTGTTACCTATAGAGCAGGCATTCTAGAGAGCAGGGTGGAAGGGGTTGATAGCTTTAGATTGAGACATTAGGTTGAAGGGGATGGGACCAAAGGATCAGAATGGGCAGCAGGTGATGGAGAATGGGGTTTTAATGATGACAACTGGGGTTCGGAATCATTGGGATTGAAAGGATATGACTCAGTCGGTTTTTTAATCATTGAGGAATGAGTTCAGGTCGGACAATATCACTAGGGTTTTGGCCTCAGGGTGGAGTCATCTCAGGTTTGGAGTGTGGGGGGAACATAACTGAATGGCATTTCTATTTCAATATACCTACTTAGTTGCCAAGCCAGGCCACCAATAGAGGGAGTACTGATGGAAATGTCAGATTTTGAGTCTGGCCCCTAAATGATCTACCTTATCTGGCACGAGAAAAATGCTCTGGTAAGGCCATGACACCCTTAATCTTGTCCTGTCTTCTTAATTATCTCAACAATTGGGTCTTCAATGGGGAGCCTTCCTGATAGAAGGAGCCCCACTCTTCCCTTAATGTCTCTCTTATAAGCTTATTTTCAAGAAATCATTTTAGAAACAACTTGAACTAATGGGTGCGAACAAAACAAAATTTAAAAATATAAATAAAATCTCTTCTTTACACTGTTTTTTAAGTCATTTCTAAAAAATTATGTGAAACCAGGCAGGTCCTGATTTGTCAGGGCCAAGGCAAATCCAGGCAAGTTTTTTGTCTTGAAAGAAAGGGGTTTGTGTGAAGCAAGGAGATGGGAGTTACCAGGTTGCCTTGTATTTTGAGGCCAGGCAGTTCTTAGCTTAAGGAGCTATTTGTTCATGTTCCCTGTTTCTTAAAAGCTTATTCAAAGCCTATCTTCAAAAAACTTAGAAATAGGCAGTTTGTTTTTGGCATCCTCCTATTTCTCATTGCAATGTTATCTTTCCCCACTCCCAGAATCTCTTCCCTTAGGTGCCTGCTCACTGAAAAATTAATGCCCCCAAAGTCAGGCACCAGGTGATGAATTAAAGAGGTGTATAACAAATCACGGAAAAATCGACTAAGGTTTGGAGTACCCAAACCAACAAAGTCCCAAATCTTTCGATCTACCGAAGGAACTATCTTACATGGGTTATCCTTCCCAGGGACTTATTTATTTGAATATAAGGATTCTTGGAGATAATAGTTCCAAGGACTTAATTTCACCCATCACGATACATGGATAGAGATGATACTAGAGGTGGCCAGATTTCCTTGTATGCCTGAGGTCACAGATGTAGGAAGCTACCCCATTCCTTACTCCTCCCCCCTCCTCCAACATGCAGACAGACACACAGACACACAGACACACACACATATATTTGTAAGATCAGCCCTAAAGTCCATGGACTGGCCTTTTCCTCAGTCCTAGAAGATGTTGCCACTCCCATACAGTGCCATGCTATTTTTTGTTCAGTGTTCTTCTATTCTTCATGATTCCTATTTGGAATTTTCTTGGCAAAGATGCTAGAATGTTTGCCATTTCCTTCTCCAGCTCATTTTACAGAAGAGGAAACTGAGGCAAACAGGGTGAAGTGATTTGTCCATAATTAGCGTATGAAGCCAGATTTGAACTCATGAAGATGAGTCTTCCTGATTCCAAGCCTGGTGCTCTATTTACTGTGACACCTAGCCGCACATATATAGTGCCATATCTTATAGCAAAACACTCATTTCACGAGGTTTGTGCTATTTGCTGCTGGGTGTCTGAATTGATCCTTGGGTGCTTGGCCTAAGGAAATTGGAGGGCAGAGACGAAGTAGAGAAACAGCTGGATCCTGATAAAAAGAGACTTGGGTAGCAAAATGCAGGGTCAGAGTGAAATAACCTCAGCGCAGGCACTCTGTGGGAACAAAGGATTAATTCACAGCCATCTACCAGAATTCAAGTTAAACAGAGTAGGATGGGGGGAAGGGGGGGTTGGAAAGGGGTGACAAGGGAAAACTGGATGCATAATGGGAAAAGATATGACTGCCAAAGGTACCTATAACTTTTCACTTTGAAAGGAAAAAGTGAGTCCCTTACCAGTGAAAATGCTCGGCAATGAAGAGCTCTCTAGTGCTAACACCAACCAAACCGGCACAACATTTCTGGCATTAGATGGGGTCTAGGTGGGGAGGAAAGGCCCAAAAGGTCTGTGAAAATCTCTTTTAAAATGGCACTGATGCTTCTCATTTATGGTTTCCCTTTCCCAATAAAAAGCGAGAGTGCTCTGAAGAGACTGATCACTGGGAAATGGGAATGGTTTCTCCAAAAACCACTCCAGCTCTGTGGAAGAAATGGGTTGGGGGAGTGGAAGTGCCATGGGGGAGGGGGGGTGTGGAATGGGGAGTGGGCAGAGCAGACAGAAGGTGCAGTTATGTTACAGAGAGGCTTTGGTGATGGAAGGACTGACTGGTAACAGTAGAAAGAATTGCAGTGTGATGTCCTATCACCCAAATGTGTTGCCAAAGGGGGTGGGGGAGAAAAACAAAACAAAACTTATCTACATGCTGAAAACATGATTGAAGTTAACACATGCCATATGTTTGATTTCCACAAATATAGTTTATTTATTTATTTTATGGCTCCTCTAATATCCTGATTCATCAACACTTAAGCTCCCTAGACTCCAACTCCTGCCAATACTTGGGAGCTGCTGAAATCATCAGGGCAAAGCAGGCATCTTGGACATGGACTACACTACAGGAAATTAACATAAATCAAACCCACTGGTGGTTCTGGGTGAAGCTAATGACCAGGCAGAATTTACACATCCATTCTTCCTAGTCTGGTCATTCTGCATCTGCTATGATGAAGCCCATGGTGCCCCTTAAAAGGATGCTTATTAAGCTACTTAATAATAATATAACAATAATAATAATAGCTTACATTTACAACATTACACTTAAAGGTTTATAAAGCGCTTTACATACATTATCTCATTTGATCCTCGCAACAACCCTGTGAGGTAGGCAGTGCGGGAATTTTACAGATGAGGAAACAGAAGTTTAAACAAATTAAGGAACTTGCCATTATCAGACATCTATTAAGTGACAGAGCCTAGACTTGTATATTGGTCTTCAGCCTCCACGCCAAGGGCTCTTCCAGATATCACTAGGTAGCAGGCCATTCAAAGGCACTCAGAAGCAGACTTAAAGCATGTTCCACTGACAAGAACAATGTCACACAATTTACTGCTGGTGAGACCGTTCTCTGGCTTTCCCATCACCGACAGATGAGGTGGGGTGTGGTGGGGTCAAAGCACAGGCCAGGGGAATTCCTGAAAGCCAATCTTCACTGAAAATCTGCTTCATTTTGTACAAAGTAATGAGTCTTCCACTATTAGTCACAACTAGTGATCATTGACATCCAAGATGGTGCAGGAAGGATGGAGATCATTGCACTGGGTTGTCCTCTCACTCCATTCCTTCAAAAATGGGAATCTCTCCTTTAAAATCCCTTGAGCCTCAACTTGTTTAACTCCATCAACCAACTGAGCAGTATGGCATAGTGAATTTTAGACTGGGAGGCAGGAAACATCAGTTCTAATCCCAGCTCTGCCACATGTGGCTTTGTTAGTTCACTTTGCCTCAATTTCTTCATCTGTAAAAATTAGGGGGTTAGATGATTTCTAATATTACTCCAAAGCTCTAAAATTCCATGTGTTCAATTAAAATCAAAGAGAAGAGAAAATCAGAAATGGCCTTTCTTCTCTCTTCCCCATTCCCCCCCTCTCCCAACTCCTACTGGTACCACCCAGGGCCCAGGGAAATGGTTTTTAAGGACCTGTTCTGGCGTAACAATTTATGATTCTATGATCTATGATCAAACATCTGGTATGAGAATAGAAAGCAGGAACTCAGGGCATATGCAATAGAGTAGGGACAGAGAAAGAACACCTGTGATCCCCAAAATGGACCAGAGCAGACAAAACAGAAATCCATTTACAAGATAAGATAGGGAATGTTAATGATGCCAAATCCTGTTACCTGCTATTGGATCGGAGGCCCATGGATCATTTTGAGAATCCCTCTTAATTGTAGCATGCAATAACAGAATGGACAGATGGGACTTTGAAGCAGAGAAAGAGAGGTTATAGATGTAAGTACGAAATGAAAACAATTTTCCTACAAAAATATTTTACAAGCTAGAGGAAAAAAATGAGAGCTTGTTACATTGTACAATTAAAAAAGGCAATTTCTGCTGCCTATTCATACAAGAAGGGGAAGAATTTTTTTTCTTTTATAAAAAGTTTACTTTAAATCATAAAAAAATAAAGGCACAAAGGTCAATTAAGTTAGGTCTCTTTGGATAAGTAGGGGCAGAGGAGCCAAAGGCTCTCAAGAAAAACAAACAAATAAACAAGCATGTGAGTGCCAGAGTTATCTGCCCCACCAATTCAAGGAACCGAAAAGTATTCCTTGTAGCACGGGTAGGGTCACTGGAACAGACAGCCCAAGAAAAGTTAAAGGCAAGAGTCCAGAGAGGCAAAGCTCAGGAGTCCCTGGTCCCAGGTACAGGACTTTTAGACTTCCTTCATAAAGAAACAGGGAAGGAGACGGGTTCCTGGGCTGAAGGAGCCCAGATGAATCTGCCTAGAAAGAGGCAGAGTTTGGTGTTCTGTTTCTGGAAGTTACATGCCCAAGGGGCTGCTATCGACCTATAATTTTCTTACAGGCTTAAGGTAAAAAAAAAAAAAAGAAATGAAATTAGGGCTAGGAAGTAGGGGTATGAGGAAGGGTGGGGAAGGGGCAGGATTCAGAGCCTCCCACACCCTCTCAATGCCAAAGCTCAGTTCAAGCCTCTGGCTAAGCTGAGGGGGAGGCATCTAATCTCTTCAGTTTGGCTGCCAGAGGGAAGCCTCAGAAAGCTAATAAATACTATTTACAACAAGGAGAAGTTCGGGAGGTAGAACTCTGGGTATATGGATGGATGGAGAGGAAAGGGGGAGGAAGAAACTATAAGCAACAAGAACAGATGAGGAGATCTAGAGTAGGAAAGCCTCATTCCCTCAGGTATTATACCTGTAGTCTTGAGAAGAGGAGGTGGTAATGGGGAACCCAAATGGTGGAAACATAAGGAGAGTAGGTTGGAAAGAAGAATGTTGATGTGTTTTCCTGACAGTTCTTTTAAAAATCTGTAGAGGCTTCATCCTGGTGATCTCAGTTTGACCTCTCACCCACCTACCCACCCCAAGGCTTAAACACCTGGACAAACCAGATAGGTAGTGGTCAGCCACTTCTCATAAAGAGACTTCTGGGGTTCTCTTTGCTAAGACTGGTCTCTTCCTCTAATATTGGTCTTGCCACAGTGCTGAGGGCTAGGGAACAACTTCTTGGCACAGTTGTTGGAAAGAGGCCTGTGATCTACTCCCTAACCCTAAAATAATTTTCTGTGGCAATGAGGGAAAGAGAAACACATGTAGGGAAAAGAAAGGAATGGCATTCAAGAAGGAGATCAAGATCCCTCAGTATATATGCTGAAGTCCCAGCCTCTCTTCTCAGCCCACATTAATGCTCTGCAGTGCTTTGATTAAGGTCGGGCGGTTCTATTTAATGAGAAAGGAAATGGGAGTGAAGGAGGAGGTAAGGAAGAAGGGGAGATGAAGAAGCTCCTTAAAAAGTAGCATTGACTCTTCTGTCAATTTCGATGACTTTGAGTGTTTCATTTGCCTCCAGTTTGGAGCCGACCCTGTAAAGGGGAAAAAAATATTAGTCATCACTTAATAACTACAGCTACAATACCCTCCCTCCCCTGCCCTCTATTACACAAGGTTTGGCCATCTAGTTTTTGCTAACTAAATCAGGCATTTTCCCTCTTACTGGGCAAGGCAGCATGGTGTAATGGATAGAGACCTGAGCTTAGAGTCAGGAAGACCTAGGTTCAAATACCATCTCAGAAACTTACTAGTTCCAACTTCTGTGCCTTAATTTCCTCACCTGTAAAATGAAAGGGTGGGACTAGACAACTTCTAAGATTCCTTCAAGCTCTGTATCAACAGTCCTATCCTCCTAGGCCACTTAATCTCCCTGAGTTTGTTTCCTCACCTGTAAAAATGAGGGGGTGGGACTAGATGGCCTCTGTAGTCTATGGTCAACTCTACATCCATTGCCCAGGGTTACACAACTATTAAGTTTCGGAGGCAGATATGCAAGTAAATGTACCTGGATTCAAACCCTTAAGTGAAGATCACTGAAAAGAGAAATGCTTGGGTGGTGGAGGGAGCTAGGTGCAGTAGAGTGTATAAATGGGTGAATGGGACACTAGTGAATAGCAAGAAAAGCCTCCAACCTGGCAGTAGCCATGTGACCTTAGGTATGGCCTTAAATTTCTCTCAGCTACAATTTTTTTCATCTGTAAAATGGGAATCAAATTCCTGCCTTGCTTACTCCACAGGGTTGTTGTGAGGACCAAATAAATAATGTGCCTACAAAAGTGCCATGAAACCTATACATCTGTGTGCAGTTAATTTCCATTACTAGCCAAGACAGAGTAAGACAGTGGTGCCCAGGGTCACAGGGGTAATAACTGGCAAAGGTGGGATTTGAATGAAGTTCAGTTCCTCTGACTTCAAAGCCAGAGCTCTTTCCACTGTCCTACTCACAACGACCCTTGGGGTGAGCTAGTCAAAGGGCATGAACTTGAGCCCAGTTCTTGCTGACTCCAAAGTCAGTGCTTTTCCCCCACTGTGTAAATATTCTCTTTCCTCTCTCCCTCCATTGTCTGTCTGTCTGTTTCTCTCTGTCTCTCTCCCCTCTATTTTTCTCCTCTTCTTCTCTTTCCTCCCCTCCCCTCCTCTTTTCTTTTTCTCCTTTCCTCTTCTCTCTCCTCTCCTTTCTCTCTCTTGTTTTCTCATTCCTCATTTCATTTCTTATTTTCTCTATATTTGCCACAGTGCTTTGCCTAGAATAATGAAAGTTTTCCATAGTCTTTTTTGATTATTATTGTAACTTGTATTAATTGCTTTAAAAACCACCAGCAAGTATAGGGTCCTTGTTTTAATGAGTAGATGGGTCATATGAAATTAGCAGCATCCATAGCATCCATTTGCTTTTTTTCATAGACAGCAAAAAGGTAAACTCCAGCTTAGGCCAAACCAAATTTCAATGTAATGTCATATAAAAAAGCCAACCTCTTGAGGTTTAAAAAAAAACCCAACCTAAAACTTCTCAAACTGGAGGTTAACCTATGCTGGGTATGTGGGCAGCTGAGTTCTCCATGTTCCAGCTCCCTACTGTTACTTAAGTAGCTACTAATGTGTAGGGCTTACTGCAGTCCTCACTCCGGATTTCCAACTCATAGCAGCGGCTAACAGGCAGCAGAGATCCCTACAGCCCCTTTCCTGGCATCACTGAGCAGGAGTGGAGACTAGGGCAATCATAATCCATTATGCTACATAGCGCTACTAATGGATTATGATTGCCCTAGTCTCCACTCCTGCTCAGTGATGTCAGGAAAGGGCATCTAGTCTAGTCACTAAACAAAGCTCACGTGGTCATTAGAGGTCACAAAACTACGTCTCCAGCTAGGTTCCAATAGATGGTCTTGCAAACCTCAAAGCAGAGGAAAATAAGCGTGTTTCCATTCCACTCACCTGTGCTGCCCAATTTCCAATAGCACTGCCTTCTCTAACCTCGTCTCATTTGATATCCTGAACTGAGCAACATCGGCCTCTTCAGCCCTGGGTCTTGGCTCCAACATGGACATCCCAAGGACTGGGGGCCCTCTTTCTCTGTCCTCAATGTCCCCTCGATCCCCAGGAAAGCCTAGGCTCTGAGACTCCTCCAGGGGAGGGGGTTCTTCATAGATCAGCAGACTCCTGGATCTCACTAAGGACAGAATAGGGAAACAGAGGCAAGAAATGATCAAGTATACCCTAACCATGGTCAGTCTTACAATGCAGGCCTCCACAAGCAATAAAGAGCCTTGGGGGCTGGGTGCTGTCACCTCTTTCAAATAACAGCTACCACTATTCAGGATAGACCCTAAAATGCTAAATGTCTGAAAGAGAGAGCATGAGCGAGAGCGAGAGAGAGAGAGAGAAAGAGCGAGAGGGCGAACAAGAGAAAGTGTGCCTAGGAACTGAAGCTGGGTTTCC
The DNA here is from genome assembly GCF_011100635.1 of Trichosurus vulpecula. Lineage (NCBI taxonomy): Eukaryota > Metazoa > Chordata > Mammalia > Diprotodontia > Phalangeridae > Trichosurus > Trichosurus vulpecula. Next base: position 109,563,249 of record NC_050577.1, on the reverse strand, counting down.
ATGATGATTAAAAATGATACTGTACTGAAAGGAACAATACAAAAGAACATCAACACAAGGAGTTATCATCCCAAATTCCTTGATATTATAAACCTCCACATCCTCAACTTCTACCTCATCCTTATTTCTGGGGAGCAATATGTAGATGGTGGTGACCACCAGGGATTTGGGGAAGCCCAAACCTAGAGAGGACCAGGGCAACTCTGTTCTATACTTCAAGGAGGAAAACAGAGTATAAAGATAACAAGAGAGTTACCATGGCCATCTCCAAGCTAAAGCTATAAGTCACAGTTCAAGCATCCATCACACTTAATTGAATAACAGTATTGCCTCAATGTACATCTAATTTTTCCTGTTAACTTCCCTTACGATCTGTAGCTACATTCCCACAGTTAGTGGGTGGAAGCAGAAATGGTGGGCATTTCCCAACAGACCACTTAAAATGTGCTTCTAAGCTGCTGCTCCTTCCTGTGGTAATCTTGTCATTATGGTACAAGAGCATCACTCTTGCTTGAAATGCTTTTGATCACTTTTAGAACTTAGCAGCACTTTCTCTGAAGTCAAGATCCCCTCCTTGACAATAAATACATTTTTCCTATCTCAGATCTTCTAATTCCACATCTTGCAACGATGAGCATTTTGGTTCTATTTTTTTATGGCTATTCAGATGGCTAATATAGTTGGGTTAGAATATCACATTTTACCAGTAGGTGTCATCACTTAATACTAGGCATTCCTGATGCAAAAATATTATAATCTTACTTTGAAATAAAAACAATCATCCTCCTATTTTCTTTGCCTTACGTATAAAAAAAAATGCATTGCATCAAGTGATGAATCTTGGTCCTCCAATGTATTCTTAAATTCTGGTTATTCTAGTATTCACTATATAGTCAGACCAGAAAATTCCTAAAGCCCCAGGCTTTATATTCTATAAAATAAATTACTCTTTTCACTTTTTCACTTCTCTGAAGTTAAAATGTTGCTTGTACTCAGTTTCTGGAGGAACACCTGGGGAGTTTTGGAAGAGGCAAATGGAGTCCCAAAGCTAGGGTGGGAGGGACAAGGAAAGTTTGGAAAAACCTATTCCTCCCCTTGGGACTCTCTTCCTTTCAATGTAAAGTGCCTTAAAGTCTGTCATATGAAAGTAGAAATTGGAGGGACAAAAGTGAATACTCTTTCTGATAAACTGAGTTGGGTATTTTACTTGGTCATTGACTAGCTAAACAAAATAGACACTAATAATTTTCCCACTCAACAGAAGACCTCCAACAGTCCTGTTAATTCTACTACCTTGCATCTTTGGTCTTCATTGAGGAGATTCCTTACCTAATTATGCTTCTTCACTTTACCTATATTCCTGTGCCACTGTTCTTTCTTCCTTCTCACCACAGGTAACTTCTCTACCTGGTACCTAGTATCTAGCATCTTTGTAGCCTCAGAATCCTACCATGAGTCATGAGAGCACCCCAGGTGTTCTTGTACTCAAATTTTCAGAATCTCTTTCTCAGGGAAAAAAAAGACCTATTAACTTCAAGACCCTTCCAGGTAGAGATTCCCCCTCCAAATGTCAAGAGGAGAAAAGGTCCCCAGAGGGCCAGAAAAGCCATATCATAGCTCGGGAAGAAGAGTTAGGGATTTGTCAAAGGATGCCCTCTCAGAAGAAAAGGAAAGGAAAAATGGAAAGGGGAAGGAAAAATAGAAAAGGAAAGAAGGAAAACAGGAAAGAAGAGAGAAGAGAAAGAAAGATAACTGATAGGCAGTGGTAGAATTCACTCCCTTACCAACAGAGGCTGTGTATGATTCTGGAGTAGAATGTTGGCTTGGAAGCACCATCTTGGTAGCAGAGGGATAGGGCCCGTAGCTCTGAGAGAAGCTGCCAAACACAACAGCAAAACATAGCACAACAACCTGGATGAGAAAGAAAACATTGGGAGTTTGTAATTATAGGCAAAAACAGCACAGAGCAAATTTTCAGCATGGAGGTGGAAACAAGAGAAACTCCTCTCCTTATAGCAAGAGCTTCATGCTAACAAGACTCAAGGTCAAAGATCAGGCAATTAAACACACAGAAACAGTGACAACCTCGAGTACGGCTTTCCCACTTCTCCATCGCCTTAGCATTGAAACAATGCATTGGGAGGAAATAAAGACAGTAAGAATTAGATGAGGAGAGTTTCTATGACTCTATTTATTTTTTAAAGCCTCTACCCCTTGGGACTCACCATGAGACAAGTGCCTGTCTGAGTGCTGGCTGCTTTGCAGGAACGGGAAACCTTGCCCACAACCATAGACTGGAGCCTCTGGAGCTGTTGCAGGAGGGTTCTGCAGGGGTGACATGTGAAAAAAACAACCCTGAAAGGAATCTCAGAGATAAGCAGGCTCCCTTCCCTGCTGTGCTTCAGGAAACAATTGTTCCCTATGGTTTTGTGTCTGGTTTTTAACAAAAAGTACATAGTGATTCTGGCAAAGAAAAAACCAAAACAACCTTCTTTCCTAAAAAGCAAGATACATAAGAGCTAATGCCTTCCAGCACAGCTGTCACCATTATTGATCATGAGTTCAACAAATATATATCGAGTACTGGGAATATGAATGAAGACCTAGCCCCTGCCAGGCAAGAGCTTATAATTTTGTAGGTGAGATCAGAGAAATATGCAAATAACTGCAATACTAGGCAATTGTGTATCATAATAATAGTCTAGCAAGACTTCAGCTATCCAGTCTTCTGTAATAGCTCCCCTTTTAGAGACATAAGAGACATCCCTAGGCACATGGAAACACATGGAAACCTGCAAACAACCAAGACAATTCAGAGAAGACACCTGTCGAGACTGGTTCCCATGCAGAAAGACAGATTACAACTGACAGGCAACACCTTTTTTTTAAAAAGCCAGTCTTTTCATAGAAAAAGAAAAAAAAAGAGAGAGAAGATATTGATCAATAGTGGCCATGAATATTGGTAGCAAGCAGTAGACACTGACTGCAAAGAACAGCCATGGATGATGAGCAATGACAGCTTCCTACATCTCAAAATTCATCATCTATCTAGGAGTATGTTGGGAAACAGCACCTCAGTACTGTACTTGAACCTTGGAAAGCATAAGGTATCTCTACAGTAACTGATTCTGTCATCTTTTTGTACCTTTAGAGAGAGGTCATTTTAGACCCAGAGGCTTACCAGAGGATAATGAAACTATTCTATTGCTAGACAAGTATAAAGCCTGCCCCAAGGGAGCTTGGTGAACAGCTGGGAATATATCCGCCATCTTTCTGCTTCCCTCATCAGTGTTATCTTACTAAATCAGCCCATGGACCAGGATGTTGTTCTGAATAAAAGAAGCTATTAAAAAGAAAAGATTTTGTGCAGAAGTTAATCCATCACACAGGCTCCATATAGGACTTTCAATCTAACATTAAAGATGCAATTTTGAATGTTGCCAGTTATGGAATTGTGATAAGAGTCAAACATTAATAGAAGGGCCTGTAGAAACTGTAGTCCTGTCTTCAAGATGCCTATCTCCATCATCTTTTGAGGACAAAAAAGTAAGCTTTGGGGTAGCATAATATTTTTCGCATGGTAGATGTTTAAGAAATATTCATTGAACTTAAATTCAGTAAGGTCCCTCCCACAAAGCATTCTAGCACATATTTTTAACGTGATGAAGAAAACTGTTCCATCATACCTGAAAAGCACATGAGAGAGAAGTAGATACACAATGACAAAGATATGCCTAGTGGTCCATCATATTAGTGATGCAGAAATCAAAGACACTATTTTGGATAAGGATGACACATGTGAAGATGTTATGCGTTTTCTTAAGGGAAGGAAAATCATTTGGGAGAAAGCTTCTCCCACCTGACTCAGTAATGAGTTTCAATGAAAGACAGCATGTTACAGTGTCCCAGAGGTCATTCACTCTTTTCTTTCTGAGAAATGCGCAAATGAACAAAACATAATGGGTATCAGGGGCTTTTCAAGAAATCAAGCACCAGAGTCATTTCTGAGGTCAGTATCCACCATTATTTATTTGTTGGCAGCACTTTTCAAAACATAAAGATAACTGTACCCTGAACCCAGAAGACACAGGTTCTTGTCTTCTAGAAGCTTCTAGGTCAACTCTGCTGAGATAAATACATTCACAAAGGAAGTTTCCACTTCAAATAAAAGGGAGAATCACAGAATCATTGATTTATGGCTAGAATAGACCTCAGAGGCCATCTACTCCAGCCCCATCACTTTACAGATGAGGAACCTAGACCCCAGAGAAAGCTAAGTGACTTGTCCAAGGTCATAGAGATAATAGGTAGCAAGGTTAGAATTTGCAAGGAGGCTCCCTGATTCCTCTGTCTATATTGAGGGGTAACTTGTCTTGGAATGTGCTGTTTGTCCCTTTCTGAGACGGTGCCATTGAAATTGACAGCCAGTCGAAATAAAATTCTGATGACCCCGCCCATCAGCAAGGCTGAGTTGAAACTAGCAGAGACAAATACAATTCACTCAAAAATGTATTAATTCATTTTTACAACAGACCCTGGAAACATGAGGTAGCATGGAACAGTAGATGAAGAGGACCTGGGTGTAAGCCTCACCATCAATACTCTCTTTGTGACCCTGTATTTAACCTTTCAGTGTTCCAGGTCTGTTTAAAGATTTTGAATCGCAGAGGAGTTGCCAATCTACAGAGATGATGGGAAATCCCTACACTGAAATCATAGGGCTCAACCAAAGACTCACAAAATATTAACTGGTTTTAGATGCTCCTATAATAAGGTTCTTAACTTAGGCTTTACAAACTAGGTTTTTAAATATTTTCATAACTGTATTTCAATATAATTGGTTTCCTTTATAATGCTATTTATTTGAAAACCTCCTGAGAAGGGTTCCATAAGCTTCACTAGACTACCAAAGGAGTTCATGACTCCAAAAAAGATTAAGAACCCTTGCCCCATACTGTTTAGAGCCATGAAATGCATACTTCAAAATGAAAACAAACGAACAAACACTTGACTTTGGCCGTGATCTGGAATAAGGCTCACCAGCACTGGCAGAGGCTCAATTTTCTCTCACCTGAGGAATGAAGGAATTGAACTAGACCAGGGGTGGGGAACCTGAGACTTCAAAGGCACAGGTTTCCCACCCCTGGACTAGATGTTTCTGGTTCCTGCCAATTCTAACGTTCCATGGTCTATGATCTAAATCAATCCTAAATTATGCAAATGCTGACCACAAATTCCCCTAAATCAAATTACATAACCAAAACATTGACAATAATATGATAACCTCAACACTAAATAATAAAGCTATAAAGAGAACTGACATTAACAATAACCAAATGAAAGTTTCATATGCATGGTAACCTTGTTAATCCATCCTCAGTAGAAAATGCACTTTAAGTTGTTCTTCTAGAAGTACAGAAGTACACTCTTGCCCCACACCCCTTGTGACTAAGGACATATGTTACTGAGGTTCCTACATGTAGCTAAGGGTATGAGACAGGTTATGTGGTCCATATGGGAAGCAGAAATTTCAGCATCAGCATGGTGCACTCAACCAACTTGAGTCCACCAGTCCAAGAATGACCACCTAAACATTAGCTAACAATATCCCACTGATGATAACCCAAATCCTCCACTAAAAGCCTAATCTGATCTCATGCAATAGAACTGATCTTAGGCACTGCAAGGCTAGAAGCATCATGGCATAGTAGAATAAGAACCATTTTAGGAGACAAGAAGGTTTGAGCTCAAGTCCTGCTTGTGACACAAACTAGCCATGGTTGAAAAATTATGTTTAACTAAAGATAAATCATTTAATCCTTTAGTGTTCTAACAGTGTTAAAGACCTTAGCTTAAAAAGGCCAAGGTCTTCCACTGCATCCAGGGCCATCTCTAGTCCCACTGATCTATATTTTGCCACTGGACCCAGATGGCTCTGGAGGAGAAAGTGAGGCTGGTGACCTTGCACAGCCCTCACTCAAATCCAATTTATTTGCATGTTATGGCATCACCTCCCTGATGTCATGGTCCTCTTCGAGGATGAAGGACAAACAACAACAAAACCCTCTAAGACTATAGATTGTTCAGTCATTTTCCAGTCATGTTCAACTCTCCATGACCCCATTTAGGGTTTTCTTGGCAAAGATACTAGAGTGGTTTGCCATTTTCTTCTCCAGCTCATTTTACAGATGAGGAAACTGAAGCAAACAGGGTTAAGTGAGCTGCCCAAGGTCACACAGCTAGTAAATGTCTGACATGTCTTCCTGACTCCAGAACTGGCACTCTATCCCCTGCCCCACCTAGCTGCCCCCTAAGACTCTTAAGTTATAGACAAATTGTTTATCTGCAATGGTAAAGGGAGTTGCCTACACTGAGGAAACCACAGGCACAGACAAAAATAAATTAAAATAAAACAAAAATATAATCCAGTATATCATTAGAGGACAAGCTCTGCCAAGGCCTACCTAGAAAGGTTTTTAGTAGGAGTCCAGTGATAAAGTTGAGTGTCCCCTGTAAGGATTTTCTTAGCTAAATTCAAAGAGGTTTGTCACCAGAAGATTGTCCAGCAAGTGATGACTTTTTTTACCCTAGCAACTCATGAAACCATTTACTAAGTCATGGAAGGGTTGTAATCTACATTGGTGAAAGAAATACCCAAACTAACGAAGTCACAATATCTTCTGAAGTATTAAACTATAGTGACTAAATACCATCATGTCTTCACCATCACTACCACTATCCAATTTACTCACATTCATATTAATAAGAAACACCATGTGAGAACTAACTTTCTAGGCTACCTCAAAGGATGCTCAAGATATAGGGTTGTAGAAAACATACTTATGCTTCAATATTTCCATGTACCCCAAACCTAATTCCTCCTGTATTTCCTCCAATACAGCAAAAGTTGCAACCCAGGCATACCTTCCCCTCCACTGTGATCCAAATCTCCTCTGAAATCCATTACAAAAGATCTATCCAACTAGATGAAGATCTTCCTTTAAGTCTTTAGAAATTGAACTCAAGAGTGTCTAACTCTCAGTTTTGCTAAATGATTAGCCCACCTCCTTTTCAAATTATACATTTCAGGGACCCTATCTAAGAACAAATTCTCATGCCTTAGGCTCTATCTTAATGGAGCAATAAGCTCTGTTATTTGTACAGAGTAGTGATTAATAAATGTTTGCTGAATTGAATTGAAAGTCTGGCCATTAAAAAAAAGTTTCCCATCCATTAAGGGACAGCTGCTGACCACATACCTTAAGTAGGTGTGGGATGATATGATTGTTTTGGTGATGTAGCTAGGGCAGACTCATACTCTGAAGCTAAGAGATCCATGATGTCAGCCTGCCTGGAAGCCATCAGATGAAATGAACAAAATTGTTTTTAAAAGTAAAGGGATTAAAAGCCAATTGTATGGCAAATCCAATGGTGCATTTAAAGCTCAATCTATACTTATTTTTCTTTATTATAGTATTGTTAATAATCAGCAATCATTACTACTTAAGGTTTAATGAATTCATGGATTTCCAGGAGCATGGTCTTATTTCAGCATAAAGAACACCCTCTGAACAATCCCAGCACACATTTTTTCAAACAGATTTTCCACAATTTATTAAGGAGGTATGTCCAGCACTCTGTGGAAAAAAATGGATGTTGTCCCATGATGAGGTATAAAAAAAAAATAAGAAGCTTTCCTTGTTTAGGTCCTTACAAAAGAGCAGTCAAAGCCAGCTGCCATTCTGGCTCAAAATAAAGTATTATCCAATATCTTGGGAGATGCTTCGAAAAAGATTTAGTAAAACATTCAAAATTGGACTAAATTGTGAGATTTAATCCTATAATAAGAGACACAGTACAGAACTTGATGTTTTTCCTATCTATAGTTTGAGAAATCACTAAGAATGTTGGGCCATGGTTACTTCTTCTACTATATCAGCAGTCTTTATTTATCAAAGACAATAAATATGGTTATTTATTTAAATCAAGTCCCCAAGAGACACTGAGTCTGGGAAAGGGAAATCTGGGAGGACTCAAGAAAAAAAGAAAAGAAGGAAACATGAAGAGAAGGAAAAGGAAGACCCAGAATTGAGCTGAAGGATAGGAAAGGGAAAGAAGTTGGTGAAGTAAAGGAAAGGAAGTTAGGTGTAGCTACTAATGTACTCCAAGAAAGTTTGTCACAAAAGCTACTAGCAAGAAGGGCAAAGGACTGAGGATCTTGATTCCAGAAAGTAAGGATTTTTGCAGAGACCCTCAATAGTATATGTGTGTTTGTTTCTTTTCCATAGCCGAGTAAGCATTATCTACGCTCAAGGAGCAGTCTAGACTCCCTCTTAAAAGAGAAAACACACTTCTACTTTCCAGGGAATTAGAGTGTTCCTTTAAAAGAAAAAAAAAATCACAGAAGAAAAGTTTCAATGTAAACACAAAGGAGAATAAGGATCTAAAAAGAGAATGTCAGGATGTGCGATAGTGGAAGAAAAGTGACAAAGGGGAGAAAGGGAAGAAAAAGGACTGCTGATCAATTGGAGCTAACCAACAGATAGAGGCTCTTCCACAAAAGAAATGGAGCTGGACCACCTAAGGATGCAGCTGTTTGTCCTTAAAACAGTAGATCCGTAGGTGCCTTCATGTAAAGAATCATCCAGAAAAGGCCAAAGGAAAAAGAGATGGGCAGTGAGGGTTGGAGCTTGCAGAGGAGAATGGGGCAGCTCATTTTTTGACCTGATATTAACTGAGATTTCTAAGGATTCAATGAAGGAACTAGAAATGTTTACTCTGCAGAACAGAAGACTTGGGGGAGGGTGCAGGTGTTTGAGGGGCAATCACAAGAGCTCACTTCAAATGTTTAAAATGGTAATGTGAAAGAGGGATTCAATTTGTTCCATTTGGCCCCAGAGGACAGACCTAAGGACAGAAACTTCAAAGAGGCAGATTTTAGCTTGATTTAAGGAAAAACTCCCCAACAATCAGAGCTAAATAAAAGCAGAATATGGCACCTTAAGAGGTGATGGGTTCTTCCCCACTAGAGGTCTTCAAATTAAAAAATGAATGACTATTTGTCAGGTATATCATACAGGGGGTTCTTGTCACAGAATAGGTTGGACTAGATGGGCTCTGAGGTCTCTGTCCACTCTGAGATTCTCTGATTGTATGAAAACCAACCTTAAGTCACTATGGGGAAACTACACCAGTAGCCTTCTAATTACAAATTAGAAGTTCTAATCATTCACTATTATCAAAGATCCTTGATCTCAAGAATTAGGAGAAGCAGAATGACATGGTGGAGGGTCAACCTCATAGCCAGGAAGCCAACCTCATGACTGTAACCTCTGGGTTCAAGCCTCCTGCCTCTGACTCATACTGGCTTGGAGCAAAGCACTTGGTCTCTCAGCACTCTAGACACATCTCGAAGACTATCAGCACTACCAACAGGTGCATTGGTAGATGGAATTTCCCAACAAAGAGTTCCCTATACTAATCCCAGATCCAATCTCGATCACTGTCAGAGTTCTCTAAGGCTCCATTAAATATGGCATTTTACAGAGAGTGCTCACTCCAACTAAACTTTCCAACTAGCAGTAGACACTCCATTTGAGGAAAATCACTTGATAAATGATGACTTGCAATGGTCTCCCCAAAGCTACATGTCTAGTCTGTCACCCCGCTGCGCCCAAGCAGAAATCTCCACTGCAACATCCCCAACAAATGGTCATCTAGCTTCCACTTCCCTAATCCAGCAATGAGGAACTCAATCTCCCTAGCTCATTTGATAAATGATGACTCCCCAATTCTACATGTCTAGTCTGTCACCCCGCTGCGCCCAAGCAGAAATTTCCACTGCAACATCCCCAACAAATGGTCATCTAGCTTCCTCTTCCCTAATCTAGCAATGAGGAACTCAATCTCCCTAGCTCATTTGATTTTTGGACAGCTCTAATTGTTGGAAAATTTTCCTTAAAAGTGGAAATCTGTCTCCTACCACAACTGCTACCAATATGTCCTAAATTCTTTCCCTTCATTCTCTGGTGACAAATGGAACAAATCTAATCTCTATTCCACGGAACAGTTCTTCAAATATTTGAAAGCTAGCTATCATGCCCAGAACCCAATTCTTCTCCACGTGAAAGATTCCTAGTTCCCCACTTTTTTTCTTACATGGCATGTTTTTTAGTTCCTTTGCCATCATAGTCCCTTTGCCTCCTCTGATCTGACTCTAGCTTTTCAATATCTCTTTCAAAAAACAGAATACTGACAACATATTTACTTGGCTTGTTTAGGATTAATTACTCATGGGACAATGGTCTTCAAGTAGAAGGCACAGACATAATCTTCTCTTTGTAGATATAAATATCACCCATATAGACCCTCCACAGCTGGAGATCTGTTTATTTTGCAATTAACAAAGGGTAAAGAGACATGAAAATGCTGACATTTTTGCTTAGAGCCACAGAAATTCTTGCTTTCCCACCACATTACAGTCTGTGATGCCTTATCTCTTCTCCGGGGGATTCCTTCTAGCACCTAAGAACCCTCCAGCTCAAACACATTCTCACCTAAACGTCCACAATTTATTGGCAAGATGTAAAGCTAGGAAGCCAAGAGAGGAGAATGGTGCAGAGATAAGATATGAGGTTAGAAGGGTATAGCCAAAGATAGCCATCAATATTTATCAATGTGTGCAGAACCCCTAGAGAAAAGGGAAGAAATATATAATCTGACAGAGGATATTAGACCTTATACATGATAAGCAGCATAAAAATACATATAAAGAACATGCAAACTGATCAGCAGCAGTATGGAGCTACAAAAACAGGAAATGAAGGGAAGGTAAAGAAAATGGCTTGGTTATTGCCCAGAAGATAGAAGAGGAGATCAAGGGTAGGGGAGAAATTAAATAATTGACATTTACATAGTGCTTTAAGGTTTACAAAAAATTTCATATAACATTATCCTTTTGAACCTTACAACAACCCTGTAAGATATTTATAAAGTATTATTATCCCCATATGTAAAACGGGAAAATTGAAGCACAGAGAGGTCATATGATTTGCCATAACCGTAGTTTAGTAAGCATCTAAGGCATAGAATTACAGAATTTGAGAACTGAAAGGAAACTTAGGGACCATCTAGTCCAACCCATATGCAAAGGAATACTCCCAAGAGGTCATCCAACCCTTTGTCTGAAGACTTCCAAGGGGGGAAAATCTACCATCTCTTTCACCATTTTGCTTTTGGACAGTTCAAATTCTAAGAATATTTTCCTAAACTGGCCTCTTTACAATTAACCTCCCACCCATTGCTCCTGGTTCAACCCTCTGAGGACAAGCAAAATTTCTGCTTCATTCAACAACCCACCAAACCTGAAGACAGCTACCATGTCCCCTCTGAATCTTTTTCCCAGGATAAACATGCCCTGTACCTTCAATTGTTCCTCATATGTCATGAACTCAAAGCCCTTCACCACCCTGGGTGCCCTCTGTACACTCTCCTGCTTAGCAACGTCCTTCCCAAACCATGATGCCCAGAATTAAGCACAATACTCCAAATGAAGTCTGACATAAGGAGGGTATGGTGGGATTACTGCCTCTCTTTCCCTGGAAACTCAGCCCCACCTGATGCTGCCCAACATTGCATTAACTTTTTTAGTTGTCACATCATATTGCGGATGCATCTTGGGCTTGCAGTTCACTAAAAGCCCTGATCGTTTTCAGAACAAACGCTATCTATTTGTTCCTCCCCATCAAGACTTCTTGGAGCTCAAGTCTAAGACTTTACATTTATCCCTATTGAATTTCATAGATTCAGCCCAAACAAGATCCTTCTGGACACTGACTTTATCATCCAGTGTATTACATATCCTACCAGATTTGTGTCATCTGTAAGTTTGATGAGCGTACCATTTATGCTTTTATCCAAGTCATCAAAGAAAATGTTAAATAGAACAGAGCCAAGCACAGACCCCTAGCATACTTATCTGGAGACCTCTTGCAATGCTGACATTAAACCATTAATAATTAAGCGTAGCTATCCAACCTGTTCTGCATCTAACTGATTTTAACATCATCTAATCTAGGGGTGCCAAATACTGGGCCCAAGATAAATTAAAATGCAATTGAGAAATATTTAACAAAATAAATAAAATACAATTGAACATGGATAATGTTAATATATGGTTTTCTAAGTTAATATGCAACCTGCAGGGATCCTTATGTATGGTTTAGTGCCTCTTCCCCCACACCTGCCATTTGAGTTTGAGATGACTAATCCATATTTCTCCATCTTCTCCACAAGAATAATGAGATACTTCATCAAAGGCCTCACTAAAATCTAGGTAATCTACATCCATAGCATTCCCTTCATCTACTACTACTGATGTCCTGAGAAATTCAAAGAGAAATGAGGTTAGGCCTGAATGATCCATTCCTGATGAAGCCAGACTGGCTTCCCATCAAGAATTTCCCATGAATCCAAGTCAAGCTCACTGATGATTGGCAGACTCAATTCTCTTCCCTTTTTTTGGAAAATTAGGTCAACACTTGCCCTCCCTCAGTCTTGTGGTATCTCTCATTTTCCATGATCTTTCAAATATTTACTAACAACATCTCTACTCACACATTTGGTAGTTCTTTCAGGACCTGAGGACTTAGTTCACCTGGATGAGGTGACCTGAATTCATTAAATGCAGGTAGGTTTGCTTTCTAACTATCTCCATTCCTATCTTGGGCATCAGCTCCCTATTAGTTGCTTTTTGTTGTGTCATTTCCAGTGTAAAGATCATTCTTCTTTGCAGAGAAAACAGAAGTGAAATGAGAAGGTCTTTATGACTTTGAGTAGAGCCCTATGTCCACTATATCACATTGGAAAAGACAAGAGGAGTCCACATAGAGTTTCAGAAACTCCAAAGAGAGAAGGGATCTTCAGCATCATTTAGTTTGACTCACTCATTTTACAGATAAAGAAACCAATATCTAGGGAAGGTAAGCACTTCCCCCAAGGTCACACAACCAAGTTCATGGGGCAGTTGGGACTAGAACTCAGGTCTCCCATTGACTCTCAGATCCACATGGCCTTGCTAAAGAGAGGCAGTGAAATTATATTTTGAGTAGGGAGAACGGTGTGGGCAAAGGTACAAAGGCAAAACTGAATAAACAATGCTTGTTTCTGACAACAAATAGAGAAGCTAGGAAAGGTTATTGGCCCTAGAAAAACTTCAAAGCGGGCTATACAATGGGGCATACATTGGGAAGAATGGTAGTATAGAAGGAATAGAAGAATCGGTTTTCAAATAATTGGAGGGTGAGAGAGTAGAAGAGATAAGAATACATAGTTATATAGATTTAGATCTAGAGGGGAATTTAGAGATCAACTACAACCTCCTCATTTTAGAAATAAGGACACTGAGGCCCAGATCAGTAAAGTGACTTTCAGACCATAAGAACCAAGATTTGAACCCAGGGCCTCTGATACCAAATCCCCTTTCACTATATGACTGAGTTCAGAGAGGCAAGATGATATGGCGGGGAAAGGCCTCTACTGGCAATGAGGAAAATGAAGATCTAACCCTAGCTCGGCCACTAATTGAGCTGTGGGACTTCGGGAAAGTCATTGTACCTTTCTGGCTTGGCTTCCCCAACTTTAAAATAAGCTGGTCAAACTGGACTCCCTAGATAATTGCCCTTTCAGGGCTTGCATTTTTGAGCTAACAAATCAGAGCTGGAGGAAGCTGACTGTTCAGAATCAGGAGCAGTCAAGATGTATAGGTAGAGAGCCAATGAAGATAATAGAAGTAGGAAGTAAGAAAAGTAGAAGAAATTGGCCAGCTGGTGTGCATAAAAAAGGAAGGGAGGAGGCAGAGGGGGAGGAATAAGAAGAAAGGGAGAAAATGAGAACAGAAAAAGGAACCTGTCATGGGAAGGAGGTTGTTTTAAAAAGAGAAGGGGGGCAGGGGGGCCTCAAGGAAGGAGAAGGTCACTCTGAACTAAGAGTTTATAGAATTGAATGACTCAAGACAGGACAGGAGTGGAAACCAAGCTCAAACCCTGCCAACATAATGTTGGGAGAAAATGCACAGTCTTAAAGAAGGTGGGGGGGGGGGACCCTGGGGAACCACCTCGCTCCCATCTTACACATTTCCTGATGACATTCAATTAGTGGATCACCTCAGCAGAATAGGCGTGAATGTGATTTCACACTGTCTCTGCAGAGGGAAGCTCCTCTGGGGCCTGGAACAGAGGGGTTAGAAAGCTCCCTCCTCTCCCTTTCCCCTCCTCCTCCTCCTTCTCACCCATCTTCTTCCAGTTTTCTGGCATTGTCCACATCCCTTGAGTTTAGCTGGGAAGTTTGCTCTCACCTGGGCATGAAGCAACATGCACAGCGGCAGCTGGGCCCAACACAAGCAGCAATACACACCGGGAAAATGGTTGGCTTAGGATTCTCAACATGAATTTTCACCTTGAGGGTGAGGTACTTTGCAGTTTTGGTTGCTCACTAGACCTGGAAAGCCCTGGTCTCACTTTTGGCCTATCCTCTATCCCCAGTCCCATTATGTAGAACAATGACCCACAGGCCTCACCTGCCTCTTGTTTTCCTGCCTCTTTCCCCCTCCACCTCCTTACTATCTCTCTTCCTCTCCCCTTCTGTCTCATGAACACACCGGATGGGATGAGAGGAGGGAACAAGCATGTATTAAGCACCTACTATTTGCCAGGCACTGTGCTAAATACTTCATTAATATCATCTCGTTTGATCAACAACCTTGGAAGTTGGGTGCTGTTATATTATGTCCATTTTAGAGCTGAGGAACCTGAGGCCTAGAGAGGATAAGTGGCTTGTCCAGGTTCACAAAGGTGGTAAGTGTCAGAAGCAGGATTTGAATCCACATTTGCCCCCATTAGGAGTTGAAAATGAAATGAGTTACCAATGAAATCGCAGGTTGAACAGCACCCCAACTCTCCTTTAAAAAAAAACCCCTCTGAGATGGGTGACACACTGACCCCCTGCTCAGCCTCCAACACCTTAGAGGCACTGTTTTATCAGGACAGGTAAGTT
Organism: Trichosurus vulpecula; assembly: GCF_011100635.1. Classification (NCBI taxonomy): domain Eukaryota; kingdom Metazoa; phylum Chordata; class Mammalia; order Diprotodontia; family Phalangeridae; genus Trichosurus; species Trichosurus vulpecula. The sequence continues at coordinate 109,548,198 of NC_050577.1, read as the reverse complement.
TTCATGTGGGAAGGGATTGAGAAAAGTCCAAAACTTGGGGAAACAGCTGAGGAGGGAAGTCTGGAGTGGGATACCACAGCAGGACATTGGTGGGAACCAGGCACTCAAGGTAAGGAGAGAAACATCAAGAAAGGAGACAGAGAAACTCCAGGGAAAAATTTCCTTACTTCTCACTTTTGCCCAAAGCTGACCCTGATTTCATATACGTAAGAGAATCCTTTGGTGTTGAGAGAAGCCCACATACAATCATTTTAGGAATACAGATGAAAAAACAGGAGATGCTTGGGTTGTGCAAGATTATATGAGTCAGTAACAAAGTCAGAAAGAAAATCTAGATGGACTTCCTGTCCCAAACTCTAGTAACTCCCTAAGCTAAGTAATACTTTCCACTAATTGTGTTTCTATCTGAACTAATATCTTATTATAGGATAATGTGAACTCATAGGATTGTGTATTTAGAGCTGGAAGGGACCTTAGTGTTCATCTATTATCAGCCACCCTTACTTCACAAATGAGGAAAATGAGGATCAGAGGTTAAGTGATTGCCCAGCCAGAGTCACACAGGTAGTTAAGGGGCAGAAGCAGCATTCAAACTCAGGTTCTTCAACTCCAGATTCAGCCCTCTTGCCACTATGTCCTTCTACTTTGGAAAACAACAGTAAGAAGAATGCTCCCTAAGAAAGCATGGCTCTGGATATAACATGGGTCAAATTAGCTTCCCTGACACAGTAATAACATGGAGTCACAGCCTGAGAAGGTGGAATCACTGCCTAGGATAGGGATGCTGCTCCTCGTCTGTCCTGTAGAGCAGTTCTACTGTATCATGGAGGCTGTCTGGATAAATGTAGAGAAGCCGAAAGGGTCCTGGGTCAGAGGATCATCGATTAAGAGCAGGAAGGGGATTTAGAGGCCATTAGTCCAAAATGGAGGCCCAGAGAGGTAGCCCAGGGTCACAAAGTTAGTTAATGGCTGAGGCAGGATTTGAGTTCAAATCTTCCTGACCCCAAACCCAGAACTCTCGTCTACTCTACCAACCTAAATGCCTTGTTGACCTTGAATCAGAAGCAAATGCTCGCTTCCTACTTTGACTAATTCAGGAAATTTACTGAAGAGCCTCAGTGATCTCATCCATAAAATGGAGAGAATATTCAGTATTTCCTGTCTTATAAGGCTACTATGAGAGAAGTTCAATGTTAACTTCGAAGTGCTACATAAATAGGAGTTATTATTATTAGAGAGGCAGCATGGCACAGTGGTTAGAGAGTATGCTTCACATCCAGGAAGACCTGGGTTCAAGTCTCATCTCTGACACACACTGGCTCTGTGACCATGGTGGGTCGATTAACCTCGAAGTGCTCCAGGCAGTTCTCTAAGACTAAATTGTAGCAAAGCTTCTCTATCAGTGTTGGTAGAAGGAGTCTCCTCACTGGGAGTTCCCCATTAGCCTATATAAGCCCCTTGAGATCATGGACCATTTTTGCTTTTCTTTGTATCCCCAGTGCTTAGCATAGTGCTAAGTGGGTGCATAATGGGTGGCTAAAAATACCTATTGACTAACTGACCGTACCAATGAAATTTCAGGTTCAAGCCTTATCCCTATTTCTATTATTATTAATTATGACTATTACCCATGTAATCCTAGGCAAGTCTCAACGTCTCCATTTCCTCAGTTGCAGTAGAAGGGGGTTATGTAAGGAGGTTGTGCTGTGCAGTCTTTATAGGTGCCTTCCATCTCCAAGTCCTGGGATCTTATGTCTGAAACTACATTCCTCGGACCAAGATCCAGGCAAAAAACAACCTCCTTGGCCCTGGGTGACAGTGCATAACTCACAGCTTCACTCCTTCTGCCCCCGTGTGGCAAGAGGGATGATTAAACAATGGCACCTGGCAGAATTCAGAACAAATTCCAGGATCCTGGTTTGTTTTTGTTTTTTAATGAACTCTTCCCTTTTCTACACTGGATTTATCTCACAGACGAACAATTTGGCCCATTTGTTAAAACCATATACTTGGGAGGGAGAGGGAGGGAAAGCGAAGGAAAGAGAAGGAAGGGGGAGGGGAGAGGAAGAGACGGAGACAGACAGACAGACAGATAAGGACCTGGGTAACAAGTTAGAAGACTTCCTTCCTTCCAAGTGATAGCAGGAGTGGGGTGGGGGGGGAATAAGGTCATAGATTTTGAGCTAGAGGGGACCTTTGTGATTATCATGTTCAACCCTTTGTTTTTAAAGCCGAGGAAAATGAGACCCAGAAAGCTTGCCCAAGTTCATTGTATTTATATGATACAGCTAGGTGGCATAGTAGATAGAGCACTGGACTTGGAGTCAGACACTTACTCACCAGTTGTGTGACCCTAGACAAAGCCACTAAATCTCTCTCAAACTCATTTTCTTCATCTGTAAAATGGGGATGCTAATAATAACATCTACCTTGCAAGACTGTTGTAATGATTAGGGGAATAACCATTTACATGGTGCCTACCATGTGTCATGCACTGGGCTAAGTGCTTTTATAAATATTATCTCGTCTGATCCTCAAAAAAAAAACCAACCTGAGAGATAGAGGCGATTATTATCCTCATTTAACATTTGAGGAAACTGAGGCAAACAGAGGTTAAGTGACTTGCCCAGGGTCACATGGTAGTCTATGTTTGAGGCTGGATTGTAAACCTTAAAGTACCACGCACGGGTTAGTTATTATGACAGTAGAGGCTTACAAAGAGTTTGATATACCTTATCTCATTCGATCACAACTCTGTTGGCATAGAGTGCAAGTATTATCATTCCCATTTTACACATAAAGAAACTGAGGCACAGAAGGCCTAAATGATGCCCAGGGTCACCTGCACTAAGCAACAAAACCGAAATTCCAACTCCAGTTTTCTGACTCCAAATCCAATGCTTTTTTTTTTTAAACATAACAGCTGATGGCTTCATCGGTTCATTCATTCAACAAATATATCTTATCTGCCGTGTACATGGTACTGTGCCAATGTCAAGTAATAAGACGGTAAGTTATAAGTTATATTAGCTATAAGAGGATGTTTTTCTTGCTTTTGACAATAGTATAGGATTTAAAGAAAAACTGTTTTATTTTTATTTTTCCTTATATGACTTTGTCATCATAAGCTATCTAATAGCACTTTATCTCTTAGGAACTTTGACTTGGAATAGGCTAAATCAATGGTAAATGGATGGATAATGAATGGACACTCATGACAATTCTTTAAAATAGGTACATTTAGGAGCTCAAAGAAAACTGTCCCCAGAAACAACAAAAGCTTTTCCTGCCTCATTAGTAGAGTATTCTATTACAAAAGCTGGGCTATAGTGAGATGCTGGTGCCGCATTCCCCACTCATGAACTCCAAAGTCATTAAAGGAAATCCAAGTTGCCGCCATTTTTTTCCATGCTTTTCCTTCAGAAGTCTTCCCCACTCCAAGCTCCTGTGGCTGCCTCTGACAAGGAGCTTAGCCAGGCTCTCTCTCTATCTGCTGCTCTGACTTGGAGGTCTTGAGTCCCAGATATGGTAGGCAGACAACAACAGTCTTGACCTTCTTTTTCCTACTCTATTCCCAAGCAAGATATCTGTCTTTACTCTTCATCATTAGTCCTATTGTCTTTTTCCTACCTTCTCCCTAGATAACTCCGCTATACCTTCAGATGCTTCTTACCTGTTAGTATTCTCCAGGACCTCCACCTTCTTCCTCAGCTCCATGTTCTCATTTGAACAAGACTCTACCCTGCAGAGGAGAAAGGAGCAGAAGGGCAAGAATAGTTATTATAGAGAAAACTAAGCTGAGTTATCATGTCTATTAAGAAGGAAGGGCAACTGCTCACTCCTACTTGGCCAGGGAAATAACTTGGTCAGATTCAAAAATGGGAGGGGTGAATGAGTCTAACTCTGACCAAAGCAAGAATATAAGTAGAATGTATTGAGGGCATAATATATCACAGAGCACTGAGATCTGAGTTCAGAAGCATAGAAGAAATATATACTCTCAAAGAAACTGGAAAAAGGCATTCACATATAGCTGAGTCTCAGTCTTAAGTAGGGAAGACACAATGAAGGAGATGAGACAGCCCATCATTAAACTAGTAGCACCCGAAATGGCCAATGGGAAGACTAACTTTATTTTTTTTAAATCATATCCTAAAAAGTTTAAAGAAAAAAGCTGTACTGAATTTCATGGTTTTTTAAAAAAAAGATTTATTGATTTTGCTTTTGTTTTTACATTAGTCATTTCCTAAAACATTGCCCTCACTGAACCCTGACCTATAATATAGACGAAGAAAAAAATGGAAGTAAAAGCAAGCAAACCAGAGACCACATATGACACAGTGTATTCAACATTCTGCATCTATAGTTCTCCACCTTTCACAGAAGGAAGGGAATGTGTTTCATTGTTCTACAGTTTCGGTCATTACAATGAATCAGAATTCAGCTCCTTTTCAGTGTTTTCTTCATCATGTACATTGTTCTCGTGGTTCTCCTTACTTCACTCTTCATCAGTTCACATAAGTCATCCCATGCTTCTTGGAATTCCCTATATTTATCTTTTTTATGGTTCAGGAACATTCCACAACATCCACAAACCACAATATATTCAGTCTTCCTCAATTTGATGTGAGTCCAACATTGTTCCCAATTTCTTTTACTACAGAAAAGTGTTGCTACAAATATTTTTGCATATATGTGATTTTGAATTGAGCTGAATAGCAGGATTGCTGGGTCAAAGAATACGAATAGTTTGGTGGCTTTTCTTGCATAATTGTTTTCCTAAATGTTTGGACCAAATCATAGCTCCATCAACAGTGTATTAATGTGCTTCAATACTGTCAGTTTTTAATAGGAATACCAAGAACCAACCAGGGCCACCAGAACCAGTCTTATTTCTAGGAATATGTAATGGCTCCTTTCCAGGACCTAGAGTACAACCTTCAGTTTATCTAATTAGCTAAAGAAATAACTCTTTAGGGCCAACAGAGATTAGATGCTATTTCTTATTATTTCTTATCTCCAATTTAACAATCAAAAAAAGAGAGAACACTTACATATGCAAAGTAGAACAAAAAAGATAATTTACATGTGAGATTGTCAATATCTGTTACATATGACTTCTTTACTTTAGCCCTGACCCCCACCCTTATCACATAAAGGTTAGCTAATTTTCACAAGAATAAAGTATATTAATGTTTTTTTTTTACCAATGACCACTCACTCAGAGTAAGAACTTGGAGAGGAAAACAAATCAAGAATGATGTCACTTTATGAGCCAATCTCTGATTTTCCTGCTTGCTATATAGTACCTCTATGTGATAATGGTACAGATGGGGTCAGGTAAAGTAACAGACCTTATACAGCCAAAGTGATGGATTTTTAAATGGTCCAACTTCTTTTCCAGATACGTATCCTTCTGATGCCATTTATGCTGCTTCTTTCCACAATTTTTGTTTGGCAATACACTGTGGCCTTCTCACACCCATTATGCAACTCTCAGTGCCCTTTCAGTGACCCTCAGCTATAATTCTTCAGAGACTACAGTATTCCATGACTCACCATTATACAGCATTAGCAGAATGGTGCTATTAAAAAGATGGACCCTTGTTTCAGGGAGAAACGAGGTCATTAAAAGCACTGATTTTTTAAAGAAAAAAAAAGATCTAACTGGCTCTCCTCTTGTTCAATTTTAGACTTATCTTATTGCCCCTACACAGCACCAATCCAAGATATGTGTACTGAGAGACCACAAGAAGATGAACCAATTACGCGGCAAGAAAGAAAGCTAACTAGCTGATGGCCTATTTGCTCCTCTCCTACCCATTTCATGTTATGAGAACTAGAGGAAGGGCCCCAGCACTGAGTGAAGTGGCTATGGAGGACTGGGAGCAAGATAAGGACATGAATCGTATAAGGGGAGAGGGCGTGGAAGGGTTATGATCAGACTTACTGGTGGAAGTACCTATATTGATGAGTTCAATAAATCAGCAAATGCACACTAAGTGCCTACCATGTGCTAAACACCAGGGCTTATATTCTAACTGGAGAGACAATTTATCTATTGGACTAAAGAAATGCAGGCTTTTGTGATGTTTTTTTCATGCTTGTTGGGGAGTAAGGTTTGAAGGACTTGGAGAGACTTGGTTAGAAGAAACATGAAGGGAAAACTCGACTGCATTTCTGCTTCTTGACTGAATGGCTTTTTGCTTCCTCTCCTAACTACCACTAGGCGTCAGGCAAAGCACAGTTAACCATCCAAGAAGCTTCAAAGACACAGCAATCCGAAGAGTAACATGGGTGACCTAGTATAGGGGATGACAAACCAAGAGTACCTAGAGTAGAAACCCAAAATACAGGCTTTCTTCCCGTCTCAATCACGGTTAATGAGAAGACCTATTTTGTCAGGGTACACTTACTTTTTCTCTAAACTGTCCATATATTCTTTCTTCTTTCTCCTACTTTCCTGGGCAGAAATCTAAGACAGAAGAAGAAGAAAACAGAAAATACATATATGAGGTTCAGAACCATGACCAAATCAATACTATATATGGAAGATGGTTACATGTCATAGGCAAGGAGGTTGTTCGAGCTCTCGACTCACTGTCACACTTCGGTAGCTACTGCCTACCTCCGCTCACCTCCATCCCATTCCTCACACAATTCTGCCAGCTCCCAGGGTAGTATAATAGTTAAAGTGCTAGATTTGGACCTGGGTTCAGCTCCGTCTCCTGTCAGTCATTACTAAAGCATCCAGTCCAAACCCCTGAAATTTCACAGCTGAGGAAACTCAGGCTCAAACAAAGTGATTTGTCCAAGCCCACACTTGCCATAATTATGTAAAAAAAGGTGAGATTCCCACTCAGGTCCTGTGGCTCTAAGCTCAATGCTCCTTCCACTGTACCATGGTGCTCTTGAGTCAAGGTAGGCTCTTACTTTCCCATAACTTCCACCTGTTTAGCCTTATATAGCTGTGTCTTGTTTTAATCCTCCAAGTACCTAGTGTAATGACTATACACAGTAGGTATGAAATAAATGATTGTTGAACTGGTCTCGTTCTGCCTTCTATAGCACCAAAATTATATCCTTTCAGACATGAGAATGCAATTATCATTTCTTCTCTTGGATTACTCTTTTCCGGGCTAAGAATGGCCAGCTTCCTAATTGTTTCTTGAATTACATGGTTTTCAGACTAACAATTATAGTTGTTTTCCTCCGCCCATTCTAGTTCACTAATGTCCCTTTTAAAATGACACATCCAAAATTGTACCAGACTCTACAGGTGTGAGCTGTTCAGCACAGAAATATTTTGTCTCCTTGTGATCTGGACACTAGACATCTGTTAACATGGCTTAGGATTATGTTAACATTTTAGCATCACTGTTAGTTTGTGGGAAACCGAAACCTCCAGATTTCTTTTTGTATAAACTGAGACCATGTCAGGTCTCTCTATTCTGTATTTGTACACCTGATTTTTTTTTAGCGTAAATTAACACCTTTACATTTACTTCTGCTAAACCCCATCTTGTTAGCTTTGGCCCAGCATCCTAAACTGTTGATATCTTTGTTCTATGAATCTCGAGTTCGTAGATTATCACTGCATTATTTATAATTTTTTTATTTTCACTTAAAAATTTGGTGTTTTAATAAATATTTGTTGAAAGAATGCATGGATATTTTACGTCCTTACCCAAGCGACTGATTAAATGATTAGTTTACAAGGTCTTGTGGTATTCCAGTGGAATATAGGAATCTCCCTCCAGGTTGACACAGTACCAATAACCAACACACTATAAGCATGGTTATCCAACTGGCTGCAAACCCATTTATCAATACTGTGAGATTTCCTACATTTGGGCATTTGTCTACAAAGATTTTATAAGTAACTTGTTAAAAAATTTACTGAAATGAAGATGCCCTAAAGATGCCTATAATGTTTATAGCCTAACAACTCTATCGATGAGAGTCAGTGAGATGGCGTGAATAGAAGGCAGGTCTTGGAGCCAGGCAGAATTGGATTACAGTTCTGCTTGTGACACTATGTGACCCCCAAGGTAAAATTCACCTCTCTGTCCAGGTAATTAAAACAATAAGTTATACCCAAGTTGCCGACCCACCTCAGTGGGAATTCCCACAATGGGTTTCCCTGCATTGATGAATGTACAAGTGTGACGCTGTACTCCTCTCCATTCTCCCCCACCTAAAAAACACCCCAACCATTTATCAATAAATTATGAAGATAAGTTGAAATGACTTGTTCTTTTTTTTTGAGGGGGGAAGGCAGGGCAATTGGGGTTAAGTGACTTGCCCAAGGTCACACAGCTAGTAAGTGTGTCAAGTGTCTGAGGATGGATTTGAACTCAGGTCCTCCTAACTCCAGGGCTGGTACTCTACTCACTGCACCACCTAGCTGTCCTGACTTGTTCTTATTAACCCCATGTTAGCTCCTTTGTAAATACTCATGGACCACTTGCTTAATAAACCATTTAGAAATTTAGTTGGAGTTAATATCAGAATGCTTAGTCTGCAGTTCCTAGAAATTACCTTTTTCTCTTCACTAAAATTCAACACAATAGTTTCCCAACATCTATCCTTCATCATTTCTCAGAGATTACAGACAATGGTTCTGACACCATTTTCGGGTTCCTCTAAGATTCCTTTGGGCCTGAAGATCTGAAATAACTTAAAATAGCTAGGTGTAACTTTTGACTATTTCCTCTCCTATCTTGGGCTATAATTCTCTCTTTATGGCATATGTCCTAAGCTTTCCAAATTCAAGGCCATTATCTTTGCTTAAGCTTACTCATTAAACCATATTCCTTAGCAGCCAAGTTTAATAGCATTTTTATATGCTGGTGTTTAACACAGACAGGCTTCTGTTGATGGGACATGAAGTTATTAAAATCATACATAAAAATAAAACATTTTAAAATCACAATTAAACATAAAGATGTTTAAGAACAATAAAGTAATTTATTCATAGAGGCCTAGAATTTTCAAATTTACATACTATTGAGTTTTTATAGACATGTGAATGAGTATGGAGGTTGTATATTTATGTTGTATGTGTACTCTGTTAATGAGTTTCAAACTAGAGAGTAAGACCTACCTTAAATCCTTCACCCTTAACCCCTGAAAAGCTATTTTGAAACTCTCTGGCCCTATTCCCAAATGAAGAGATTCCTGGCTAAAGAGGCTTTACACCCTGCTTTTTCTTTTTCAATCCTGTTTCTTTCCTACTCCTCCAGAAGATGCTTTCGACCATCCCCTCTGATACGGCCAAATTCTCTCCACCAATGCCAGGGGAGAAGAGCCACTGAAGGATGCTATTCTCATCTCCTGTTAACTCCTTCTCCTCACCATCAGCATGTCTTTCTTCTCCTCCTTCCTTCCCCTGTCTTCTCCCTTTGCAGTTTCTCTTCTATCTGTGCTTTTTCCTTCATGGGCACTACTGAGTCGCAGTGGGAACCCCCAGTGCTAAAGACCTTTCTGAGGTTAAGTCAAGAGGAAGGATGGAGTATGAATGGAGAAAAGACTACTGGAGAGTGATCATAGAAAGTGATGACTTTGCTCCTAATGGAATTACCCCAGGAAGGGTAATTCCATTCTGACTTAACAAGTAGTCATCCAGCCTAGGATGCAAGTCCTCCAAGGAAGGGGAACTTGCCACCTCTCCACTTTTGGGTACTCTAACTGGTGGGAGGTTTTTCTCAACAATAAGCCTAAATCAGCCTCTCTGCAATTTCCACATTTGCTCCTGGTTCTGCTCTTTTGGGATCAAATAGAATGAGTTTAATCCTTCTTCCACCAGAAGATAATTGAAGAAAGTTATCACACCCCCCTTGAGTCTTCCTTTCTCCAGGCTAGTCCAGTCCCTTTAATTGATTCTCATATGACACATTCAAGGCCTTTTACTCTCTTGGTTGCCCTCAACTGGACACTTTCTAGCTTATCAATGTCCATAAGCTGTGGTGCCCTGAACTAGATGAAGTCTGATAAGAGCAGAATACAGTGGGATTATCATCTCCTTGTTCCCTCTTACTGAAGCCCAAGATTGGATTAGCTTTTTTGGATGCCACATCACACTGCTGACACACATTGAAGCTTGTAGTCCACTAAGACCCCTAGATCCTTTTCAGAACAAATGCCACCCTTACATGTCTCCCCATCATATATTTGTGGAACTGATTTTTTTGTACCCTAATCCAAGACTACATTTATTTCTACTGAATTTCTTCTAGTTAGATTCAGCCCAACGATCAAGCCTTGTCAATACTGACTGTTCTCCAGTGTGTTATCTATTTCTCCCCAATTTGTGTCATCTTAAAATTGGTTAAGATATCTTTTATGCCATTATCCAAGTCAGTTGGCACGGGTCCATAAATATTCCCTGGAGTTCTCCATCCCATTGATGCTGAACCATTAACAACACTTTCTGGCCACCCACCCAACCAGTTTGGAATTCTTCTAATTATGTATATTATCATCTAAACCATATCAGAGAAGGGAAGATAGAAAGGACCTATTCTGTTCCATATATGCAGATGTCTTAGTGCCCATAGAGCCATATTCCTGGTGCCACCCTGAACCCAGGACCTCACCTTGTTCTTGATTTTCCTCCTGATTTTCTTCAGGGCTTTTTCCTCTGCTTTTGTCAATGGTAGTTTGGTGGGGATAGGGTACCCCTCAGCAATCAGTGTCCTCTTCTCCTCCTCTGTCAGGATCAAGGGGCCTGACCCCTGGAGTTTCTGCATAGGCCCACGGACAAAAAAGAGGCAAAGAAAAATCACTGAGAATACAAAACCATATCCTTGAATTAGTCAGCAAAGGAAGTTATGGATGTCGCCATTAGACTGTAAATTCCTTGAGAGCAGGAACTGTTTTTTTTTTCTTTTTTTGTGTATCTCCATCATTTAGTACAGTGCCTGGAGTGTAGCAAGTGCTTAATAAACACTTGACTTGAAGGAGATTCTAAAAACAGAATGGACCCCTATTTGTGTTCAGTGGGTACAGTGCCTGTACTTGAATGGAAGCAGGGGCTTGGACCTCCTTCCTCCCTCATGGTGTCTTCTAGGACTCAATGTATTGAATAGTCATATTACTTTGCATCGATTTATCTTATATTTACAGGAGCCAATCCAGTCCAGTTCTTGTGTGTGGGTATTAAAGTTGGAAGGTACCAGCGCTTTGCACATATCACATACTTGAGCCCTTGTTGACTTAAATTGAAGGAATATTTAGTGACCACTGAGGAAAAAATGATCAGTTCTTTCCTGTGGCTGACATGTGAATGTGCTGCTATCAGTATGACAGGCAAGGAGAAAACTGAAGACGTGAGAAACCAACCAGTATGGAGGAAAGAAGTTGAGGACCTACATCTCCCACAACTGTGTGATCAGCACCAGACCACAATCATTTCTTGCTCTACTAGAAAATCGCCCCACCACCTAGCTTTCAGGATGGTGCTTGTCTCAAGGACTAAACAGAAAAAAGAAGGCCAGGCTTTATCCTAACCAAGAGGCTAAAGGAGAAGATCATTTCTTTCCCTGTCCCTGTCAAGCACAGAAGAGCATTTTGGGGATTTGGAGTCTGAAGAGTCAGCTCTGAATTCCAGCTCTGCCCTTTATTTCCTGGTGTGACCTTGGGGAAACATTTAACTTCCCTGGGCTTCAGTTCCATTACCTATTAAAAACAGAAGGTTGGACAAGATGATCTCTAATGTCTCCCCTTCCGACTCTAAAAAACGCAGGATTTTATATTTCCCCAAAAGGACAAAATTAAAATGTTAAAAGTAAAGGAATGGAATCTTATGCAGAGCCAGAATTCCTAGTGATTATCAAAGACCTTGGACAAATAAAAGTTTCAGTTGAAACTTCTTCTATAAAAATAGCTCTTTTGGTGGCAAGGGAGGGGAGAGGCAGGGAGGAGGAGGAGAGGAGATGGGGTGGGAAGAGGAGCGTTGAAACGGTAGCACAGCAACCTCTCAAGGACACTGGACTAGAAGTTTAAATTCATTCACTTTCTATTATCCTCAGTTTCCTTACCTATAAATGGGACAATAATACCCACCCTGCTTTACAGCCTTGTTGCTATGTGACTCAAACAAAATAATGGGTGTGCAAGCATGTTGGAAACCATAACGCACTACACAAAAGCAACGGACTGTTGTATTGAATTTTTCCAAATGCATCTTAGCAAGTTTTCTGCTACTTCCAGAGTAGCATCAGCCTCAGGAATAGTTCATGGACACGCAATAGGCATTCCAAGTTTAACACTTCCAGAAATATTAGACAAGAAGTGTTCTGTACCATCTCTTTTCAGCAGAACTCAAATAGAACATGGGATGCTATAGGCTATGCATGAGTGAGAGAATTCTATCCTGTATCTATCCCCATGTCTACACAGGGAAACGAAGTGAGGCTTCTGTCCTGGGCCCTCTTCTCTTCTCCCTCTATACTATTTCAGTTGGTGATCTCATCAGCTCCCATGGATTTACTTACATCTCTTTGCTGATAATCATGTCTGTCTTTCCTGCTTTAACCGTTCTACTGATCTCAATCTTATAACTCAGATAAGATGTCCCATAGACATTTTAAACTCAACATGTCCAAAACTGAATTCGTGATCTTTCCCCCTAAACCCTCCCTACCCCCTACTTTACCAATTACTCTCAAAGATAGCACTAGCCTCCCAGTCCCCGCCCCGCCACAACCTAGGAATTATCCTCAACACTTGGCTACCTCTCACCCCTCTCCCAATATCCAATCTGTTATCAGGGCCTGTCAATTCTACTTTAGCAACATCTCTCCAATACATTCCCTTTTCTTCTCTGACACCGTCACCACCCTGATGCAAGCCCTCATCACCTGCGTGCCTTATTTCAATACCTTGCCGGTGAGTCTGCCTGTCTCAGCTCCCTCCCCACTCCAATCCATCGGGCACTGAGACACCAGAATGACCAGACATTCCATCTCCTAGCTCGGGGGCATTTTCTCTGGTTGATGTCCATGCCTGGAACTCTCTCTTGCCTCTGATCTAACTACTGACCTTCTTGGCTCCCTTTAAGTCTGAACTAAAATCCAGCCTTCTATAGGAAGCCTTTCCCAACCCCTGTTAATTCTAGTGTCTTCTCTCTATTAATTATTCCCTATTTTTCCAATATACAGTTTATATTGTTTGCACATTGTCTCCCCATTAGACTGTGAGCTACTTGAAGGCAGGGACTGTCTTTCTTTCTTTCTTTTTTTTTTTTTTGTATCTCCAGCACTTAGCACAATGCCTGGGCACATAGTTGGCACTTAAATGCTTTTTGATAATTTTGGTTTTATCACATTTAACTTAAGAAAATAAAATAAACTGCACTGTTGAGATTTAGTATGTGGTGATCTTGAGGTAGCTATTATTAAAAAAAAATGCTCAGGGCAGCTAGATGGTATAGTGAGTAGAGCACCAGCCTTGGAGTCAGGAGGACCTGAGTTCAAATCCAGCCTCAGGCACTTTACACACTTACTAGCTGTGTGACCTTGGGCAAGTCACTTAACCCCAATTGCCCTGCCTACCCCCCTGCAAAAAACAAAAAACAAAAAAACAAAAACAAACAAAAAATACTCGAGTATTTTTGTAAGTAAAGTTGTGATTTAATTTATCTCTTCTTGACCATCATATATATTTTGGTTTTTGAGATTTAATTTTAGGGTTTGCAGAGTTTCATTTTGTGTAATAAGTTTGCCTCACATATGCATTATTTTTTGCAATCCGGAAGTTTGAAACGTATATTTAAAATGTGTACTGTATAATTTTATCAATAAAAATGACTGATATTTTTTTAAAAAAAATGCTTTTTGAGTTAATTTATAGCATAACCAAATATGTAGCTTAGTAAAATGTTTTAAAAGTAAAAAAATCAGTTTTCATTGAGCCCCCAAACTGCCAGGCCTTACGGAGATTTGTTGTTGTTGAGTGGTTTCAGTTGTATCCAACCTTTCACGGCCCCAGTTGGGATTTTCTTGGCCAAGGTGCTGGAGTGGTTTGCCATTTCCTTCTCTAGCTCATTTTATAGATGAGGAATTAAGGCAAACTGGGTGAGTGACTTGCTCAGGGCACACAGCTAGTAAGTGTCTGAGGCCACATTTGAACTCAGGTCTTCCTAACTCCAGGCCTGGTGCTCTGTCCAACTGTGCTACCTAGCTTCCCTGAGATGGAGGTTACATAAGTATAAAATGTGGTTTCTACCTCAAAAGTGCTTACAATATAGATTAGGAAGCAGAACAAATACTCATGAAATACCTAGATTTAAATATGTAAATATACATGCATGCACACATGAATATGCATGTGCATATAAGCACACATATATATTTCAAATACATGTTACATACATGTGTGCATGTGTGTTTTGTATGTTGGCCTAGGCCTGTGATTCATCAGTGTGTGGATCCTACCTCCTTATAATCTCAGCAGATCCCCAGCTCATTTGTAACTTAGAGTCTTATTTGCCTGAGAGCCCACTGGGAGGGTGATCACTAGCCCTTCCTGACTCTAAGGTCAATTCTCTAGCCCCACCATGCTGCCTTTCTTAGACAATAATTAAGTGTTAAATTGTGCACAGTGTGAAGTTGTATGCTTCAATGAATAGAGAACTGGTCTTAAAATCAGGAAGGCCTGGGGTACTCATCCCACCGCAGATACCTGCTGGCGTTCTGACTCTGGGGAAGCCACTCGATCTCTCCACGCCCCAGCTACCTCTCAAAGACTATAAATTCAAGATCTGTTTGGTAGAAGGTGTTTTTGTTTGTTTGTTTGTTACTGGGAGTTACTTATACTAATGAAACCACAAGTCTGATCCAAAAAATAAAAAAGACGATGGCAGTGGGAATGAAAGGCAGATACGGAGACAATGGAGAGGGGAAACCCAAAATGACTTCATGATTTCTAGACTGGGTGTCCTCAGAATGCTTCCCAAACCCAGTGAAATAGAACCTGAAGGTTCAGGAAAAACAATTATTTTTAATAAAAACACACTAGATGATCTTCAGGTAAACGCGGTCCTCCCTCCTCCCCAAAGTAGCTGGCAAAGAAGGTTCTGGGGGGTGTCAAAAGCTCTCTTTTGGAACCATACAGAGGCCCTTATATACTCCTTACCCAGCGGACCTACAACTGGGATTTGGATCAATCTGCCAGGGGCAAAACTAACTCAAACTATGAAGCAGTTCCATAGCAACCTGGCTCACAACAAGCCTGGTTGTTGGTGTGGGGATTACCTCAAGCTGCCTCAATTCTGGCTCACAACAACACTGTGGTTAGGTGGCCAGCAGAAGTGGGATTTTTATATAATTTTGAGCTTGACTTTGTTCACACAAAGTATTGTAGAAAAAAGACCACTGGATGTGAAAGGAGGACACCAGGGTTCTAATTCTAAGCCTGCCACTCCTTGAGGGGGTAAATGACTTCCCTGCTGTGTACTATCTGCTTCCGGCCTTACCCGTAAAATTAGAGAGTTGAACTAGGTGAACCCAAAGGTTCCTTTCAGCTCTAAAATTCTATATGAAAATTTTTCCATGAGATATTTCTCAAATCACTGAAATATCAACTTTTTTTTAATCTCATGTGTATCACTTGTACAATGTAGAGAAACAAATATTAAGTGGGGTCTGATTTGGTGAAGATATTAGGAACAAAAATAAGAAAAACTCACATGCAGACTTTGCTGGTTGCTACTTACATGAGGTGCTGTCAGGAGAGGGGAATTGGAGAGGGCTGAGGCAGAGCGAGATGTCACCTTTCCTGGCCCCTGGGTGGGACTGGATGGCGTCAGGGACGGACTGGGGCTCTGGCTGCCCTCAGAATCACTGCCGTGGCTGCTGGGAGGGGTGGGGGGTAGATGGAGGTGTTCCACCACTGTTGGAAGAAAAGAAAATGCTGTTTCTCTCATGGGAGGACAAGAAAAGTGATAAGTGGGAGAAAAAAAGAATCTTTTCAGTTCCCCTGCAGTCGGGCAGGAGGAAGGCAGATGTGAGTAGAGGGCTACAGGTTCTCCTTTCTTGGGCTCTAGCCTCTACTTTATCCCTCACTAGGTATATTTGGCCAAGAGCTTTCTCTGAACTTTGATGTCCTCTATCATCATCATCACCATCACCATCATCACCATCACAGCTAACGTTTCTGTAGTGTTTAAAGTTTTGTCGAGCTATCTCATTTTAACCCTCATGACAACCCTCTAAGGTAGGGCTTATCATTTAGTTATTTATTTGCTTGTTCATTCATTTATTTTATATAATAATGTATTACATGATATATGGTATAATATATAATATGTAATATTATCATAAATAAATATAAATAAAATATTATTAATATAGATTATAATTTATTTTATTTTATTATTACTATTATTCCAATTTTATAGATGAGGGAAACAAGGCACAGAGTGGTTAAAATGACTTGCCTAGGGTCACACAGCAAGTAAGTATCTGGAGCAGGATTTGAACTCAGACCTTCCTGACTCCAAGTCTTATGTTCTATCTATGAACCACAATAATGCCATCACAGCAAAAAAAAAATGAAATAATTTTGCCAATGGGAATGAAATATAAAGGATAAGCTTAATTAGCTTCTTCTGCCAACTCCAAGATTACTTTTTCAAATTCATTTTTCAGAATTTGATAACTGCAGTTGCTGGAGACTTCAAGGGTAACAGCAATATCCCCAAATCCTGTAAGCAACTACGAAGCAGCCTGACAGAGGATAAGCACTGGACTGTGACTTGAGGTTAGTGCCCCAACTTGGAAATTTCTTCTGCCAAAACAGCTGCAAAAACTAAATTAATAGACATAGACTTAGGAGGGACCTTAAAAGTTATTTAGTCCAACCCTATCTCACGGAACTTATAAAGTCCCTCTAAAATATATCTAAAACATAGTTATGTAACCCCTGTCTGAAGGCTTCCTGTAATGCAAACTAACTACTCAAGTCAATGAATTCCTTATTTATCAGCCCTAATTGCCAGTATGTATCAGAGGTAGGGTTTGAACTCAGGTTTTCCTGCTTCTAAGGCTAGTTTTCCATCCATTACGCTATGCTGCCATTATCATTATCATCATTATCATCATCATCACCAACATAGTCATCATCGTGTGACCTTGCACAGGTTTACCTAACCTTTCTGAGCTCTACTTCCCTTATCTACAAAATAAAGGTAGGGTGGAATCAGTGGTTTCCAAGGTCCCTTCCAGCTCAAATTATCTATAAACAGAGCATCTATGAGCCCAAAAGTGATAAAAGAGAGCCATTAGCCTGAATTACAGACCCTAAAAATTGGGGATTCTTAGAAACCACATAAATGTGTTTTTTTTTAGCTACACATTAGGATAAAATTAGGGGAAAACCTCAAGGATTATGGTAATCTTAGCTAGTAAGGAAAAAAAATATATATATGTATATAATTTTTTTTGAAAGATTCAACAATTAAAAGTCTAAAGCCAAAATTTAAACCAAGAATTGGGAGAAAACCAGACTTTCTAAAGGGCAAGGATTTGACATACCCAGACCATTAAGTGAACATGCCTAGAGTATATTATAATGAATATTAAATTCTCCATACCGAGAGTATTTTCGTTCAGTAAGCACTTATTGAGTACTTATGAACATGGTTCTATGCTATATGCAATGGAGACACATTATTCATTCATTCATCTATCCATTCAAGAGGAATTTATTGAGTACCTAAAAATGTTCTCTCTATCTTGTCAAACACCAGCTGCTAAGACACATGACCACTTCTAAGGATACTGGTGAGTGGTGGGAGAGCAGTTACACAGATAGAAAGCAGTTTTTCCTATCACACAATCATTTATAGAAGTGTGAACTGCTCTGAGTCTTTGGCCTTGTATGGTCTTGGCACTCTCACTGAGTGACACCCAAGGCAGCTTTTGGTTCTCCTCTCTCTACCCCTCATCATTTCTGGGGGTGGGGGGTGGTTATTCATCTTCTCCCCAGTCATCTTACTTTCTTCATTGTCCCTTCTTCATCTATCATTTCGCCCCCCATCCCTTATTTTCCCCTCTCTCATTTTTGTCTCCTTTGTTTATGTCTTTCCAATGGCCCCCATGGTATCCACAAGGCTAAAAAGGTCTTCTACAACATTCTATGTCTTTTTATTCCGGTCGGTCTACATTCCTGCCTATAGTCCCTTTTAAGCAGGAAAACAGTAGTCAGTCAGAACTCAGGGGCTGCTGAGAGATCTCCCCATTGTTCAGTACTCTTACAATACCATAAATATGCCTAGGACCGTGCAAGGCAAAACAAAGAATCAACTGAGCTAACCCAATACTTTCGAATTTGTCCTTAAATGCTGCCCAATTTGTATTGGGCCAATCAGGCAAGAGCCAGCTGCTTTATCCACTCAGTTGTAGCGAAATCATTCCTGGGTGACTCTCCTTTCCACACAGACACTACACTCACTTCAAAGGGTTATTCGCTTGGAAAGGCAAAGAGGGAAGCAGCAGGAAAAGTGGGCCAAATGTGAATCCAGTGTTTCCTATTGGGTGAAAGCCATCCATTGGCCCCCAGCTGGTTCAGCATCAGGTTTCTAAACCTCATTTGAAAAGGAAAACAGCTCTTGGATTACTAAAGAGGATAGAGCAGGGGTGCAGAACCTATGGCTTTGAGGCCACATGCGGCCCTCTAGGTCCTCAATTGCAGCCCTTTGACTGAATCCAAATTTCAATTTTCACAGTTCTGTGAAGTCTGGATTCAGTCAAAAGGCCACACTTGAGGACCTAGAGGGCTGCAGGTTCCCCACCCCTGGGCTAGTGTGACTGGAAAGCAGCTCCAAGGCATGAAGAGGTGGACAGTTACTTTTATCTTCTACTGGGTCAGGGGAATCAGGAACTACATGCATTTTGTTTATCTTGGCAATGCTCCAAAGCACCAGAATTATCAGTCACCACAGGATATGTACTTAGTGTTGACATTTTGTAAAATGTCTTATCACAAATTGGAGGAATAAGATGTTTTTGGAAAGTCTGCTAGCTTCTTAAGAGTCCAACAACTTGCCTGAAAGATCACTTTTCACATTCTGCCTTCTATTATTTTTATTGTTACTATGCACGGACCCCAAAGTTTTTGTTGTTCAGTCACTTCAGTCATGTCCGACTTCTTATGACCCCACCTGGGATTTTCCTGGCAGAGACACTGGAGGGCTTTGCCATTTCCTTTTCCAGATCATTTTACAGATGAGGAAAGTGTGGCAAATAGGGCTAAGTGATTTGCCCAGGGTCACACGTCTTGTAAGTGTCTGAAGTCAGATTTGAACTCAGGCCAGCACTCTATCCACTGTGCCACCTGGCTGCCCCAAAAGTTTAACACTCTTTATATCAACAATGGCTGCTCAATAGCGCATGACATGGTGGACAGAGCACTAGCGTTGGAGGCCGGAAGCCCAGGGTTCAAGCTCTGCCTCTGATACACACTGACTATGTGACCCTGGGCAAGTCACATCTCCCAGGCAGCCTTCTAAGACTATTGAAAAGAGAAGGTATCCATTTGTATGGAGAGAGGAAGTTTTCTCAGCAGGTGTTTCCTACACCACTGAAATCATAGTCCTCATCAAAAAAATAAAAATAGCAACTTACATTTATAGGGTCCCTTAAAGTTTACACCACTCTCTACAGACATCATCACATTTAATACAACACTGCTACGAGGGATGAAATGCAAATATTGTAACGCTCATTTTACATAGGAGGAAACAGGCTCAAAGTTAAACGGCTTGCCCAAGGTCACAGAGTGAATCATATAATTCAATTTAATGCAATAAACATTTATTAAGTACATACTGTATGCCAGGCACTGTGCTAAGCTCCTGGGATACAAATAAGAAAAAGAAAGACAGATCCTGCCCTCAGGGAGCTTACATGCCAGTGGGGAAAGGCAACATACAAAAGGAAGCTGGGAGGGTTGAGCTTGAGACTCCAAGTCTATTGCTTTCTACTAAACTATGAGGCTTGCTAATTTGTTTAGCAAACTCTTTCTCCGTAGAAACACAAAGGATTTTAAACATCAGCCCAACTCTAGTTGGACCAAGTCTTTCAGTCACCTCCTCCAGGCCCAAGTAATGCTGTGTCTCAAGTCTTTGGCTTTCTCTTTTCTCTTCTGTACTCTCTTGTTTAGTGATCTCATCCACTTCCATGGCTTCCATTTTCACTTCTATGTAGTCGATTCCAAAATCTACAATGTCTAGCTCTTTTCTGACCTCTAAGGCTACATTTCCAATTGCCTTGTACACATTTCTATTCGGATGTTTCAACAACATCTCAAACCGAATGTTTCTAACAGTCATCAACTTCTCACCAAAACCTGTATCTCCCTCCAACTTCGAAAGCAATAAGCATTTATTAAACACCTACTATGGATCAAGAACTGCTCCAAATTCTGGGGACACAAAAACCAAATGGAAACAGTTCCCATCCTGATGGAAGTTGTTTTCTATCAGGAGGTATAGTTATATACAAAATAAACACAAGGTTAGTTTGAAGGGAAAGGTACTAGCAGCTTGGGGGGTGGGGTGAGTGGGTGGGGACCATCAAACGCTTCATGTAGCAGGTGGCACTTCAGTAAGGTTTTGAATGAAAGCTGAGATTCTAAGAGAGGGATGTGAAGAAAAAGCTCCTTCTAGGCACAGAGAACAATCAGTACCATGTGTCTCTGAGTGTTGCGTATGAGGAACAGTAAGAAGGCTAGTTTGGACCATAAAGTGAGGGGAGATCAATGTCCATGATAAGGCTAGAAAGTTATGTTGGGTCAGGTTATAAAGGGCTTTACATGTCAAAAAGCAAAGTTAATCTTTGTTCCTATTGGTGTCAGGCTGCTGACGGAGTTTACTGAGTATGGGACTAACATGGTCAGATTTATCTGGGCTCTGGTCAAATTACTTTTGCAGTAGTGTGGTGATGGTTGGAGAGAGAAAACACTTTGTTTTGGTCTCCCCCCTGCCCCACCCCAGTCACTCCAGCCTGAAACTTGGGAATGACCCTTGTTTCTTCCCTCTGCTCAGACAACGTATATCCAAATCAGTTCCCAAGTCTTGTTGGTTTTACCTCCATGATAACTTTTGAGTCCATCCTCTTGTCTCTACCCAAACTTCCACAGCCCTCACTAGCTCTTGCCAAGACCGATGTTAATAATCTTTTAATTAGTCTTCCTAGACAGCTACATGGGTACTAGGCCTGGAGTCATGAGTTCAAATCCAGCCTCAGACATGAGCTCTGGGACCCTGGGCAAGTCACTTGACTGCAGTTGCCTCAGTTTTCTCTTCTGTAAAATAAGCTGAGAAAGAAACCATTCCAGCATCTTTGCCAAGAAAACCCTAAATAGGGTCATGAAGAGGTAGACACGACTGAAAAATGACTGAAATAGGTCTCCCTGCTTTTGGTTATTCTCCTCTCTAATCCTGCATACAATTGCCAAAAATAATCTTCTTAATGTATAATCTGACCACAACTCTCCTTTGCTCAGAAACCTTTGGTGGCTCCCTACTGCCTCAAGAATAAATGGAAAGATCTGGCTCCAATCTAACTTTTCAGCCATACTTCTTCACTCTACTCCTCTTCCCATGTTCTGTGTGTTCGAGCCAAACTAAACTCTTGCTTCTCTCACCTTCATACTTTGATGTTTTACAGATGATTAACTATTCTCACAGCCTGGGGATTGGAAAAGGGTAGTGAAAGTATTAGAAGCCACTGACCCCTGAAGAAACCCAGAGATTAAAATGAGCATACTGTTGGAATGATGTCAGTCTATGGTGAAATGGGATTCGATTTTCAAAACTGGGATTTAAAGGAAGCTCTTCAGCAAAACATCTATTGCACAAGGCCAGGTCTAGCAGAAGTGCAACATGAGGCATCTCACACACTGTCCCTCCCCTTCCCACATGCCCTTATTCCCCAGCCCTTGTGCAATATCAGCATTCAACCCCAAATGAAGCCCCAAGAACCAACAGACCTTCCTTTGAAGAGAAGTTTAAGAATTGATCCACTTCATGAGGCTCCAGTTTAATCTTGGGAAGGATTTTCAGGCTTGGGGACTTGACCTAAAGAAAGAATTTCAAACAAGTTTTTGGGATATTTGTCTGTTTTTAAAGAAAAGAGCAACAACATGGTGCGTAGCTATAGAAGAGTTGTTTATCCCACTTTTTTTCTTTATCTGGGGACACCCTACCCCTGACCTCTTCTAAAAGCTGGCTAATAAGAGCTGCTTCTTTCAGAATCTTATAAAGCTTGTGGAACCTCTAAATGAATTAAAGCTATTGACCATTTACCAATGGTGAGACCACTCCAGAGCTAGAATATTGCAGTGGTATTTTATGACAGAGGAAGTTGAATTGTGTTTTCAGTGGCTCTCTTTTATATGAGATGATACAGCTGACTCTCCAGCAGTTTGTCCCCTCCCCCATAACAGTAGAGAAGAGCCTGCACCAAGACATCCACAATCTTCCCAACATAGCAAACAACATGCCCTTGTGAAACAGCAGGTTGGGGAAATAGCCCATGGTCACGGAAGAACCAAGCTAACGTGCCCCAACAAGGGATCAAGTTTATATCCTTGGCCTTATAAGCACCATGATCTAAACCAACTGAATCAATTGTACTTTAGCAATGACAGCAAAGAAATAGCTTACAAATATGTCAGAGGCCCAGTTCTTTAAAAGAATCCTAGGATAATAGGTTTATAGATAGAGAATATAAGCTGCTCCATTAAAATATAAGCTCTTAAGAGTTTATATTCATATATAGTACTTGTAGCCTCAGGACCTAAAATATGTGGGCACTTAATAAACATTTGTTGATGAACAGAAATGAAGTCCTACCTTCTCATTTTACAAATGAGAGAACAGAGGCCCAGAGAGGTTAAGTAACTTGGCCAAAGTCACTAGTAGGATCTGAACCCACATCTTGTGAATTTCAAGTCCAAAACCTTCTCTGCCATGCCACTTTGCTGCCTAAGAGGAAGGGATTCAAGTACCTGTGTAGAAAAGGACCATGGGAAGGCAAATTAATAGACTTTTTTTTTCTCATAATGTTTTCTACGCTAACCAGATAGAAATAGAAAGGGGTTTAGCACTGTTTTGTCTGAGGTGAAGCTTCACAATTCTGCTCCTGCTGGGTTATCCAGCACAAGTGATTTTCCTATGTAAGACAGGTTTACCTGCTAGTCATATGTTTCTGTAATACTTTTGTGCAATTTCTTGTATGTAAGATCTTGTGCAATGCTCAGAGATTTTGTAATAATGGGAAAATAAGTGTAGGTTGGTAGTTATTATTTTCTTGATTGCCTTGGAAGAAGTAAATGTTTATTGATGACCAAAATAAAAACTATTTGGCATATCTCTCCCTCTTTCAGTATCTTAAGAATCAATTCCTCAGAAAAGTGAGACACTAATGCACTGTTGGTGAAGTTTTGAACTGATCCAACCATTCTGGAGAGTAATTTGGAACTATACCCAAAGGGTGATAAAAACTGTGCATACCTTTTGATCCAGCAATACCACTACTAGATCTGTATCCTAAAGAGATTTTTTTTTTACAAAAGGGAAAAGGATGTATTTGTATAAAAATATTTATAGCAGATTTTTTTGTGGTATCAAAGAATTGAAAATTGAGGGGATGCACAAGTTGAGGTATATGATTGTAAGGCAATACTACTGTGCTTTAAGAAATGATGAGCAGGATACTTTCAGAAAAACCTGAAAAGATTTACATGAACTGATGTAAAATGAACAGAAACAAGAAAACGTCATACATAGTAACAGCAATATTACACAATAATCAGCTGCGTATAACTTCACTATTCTCAGCAATTCAATGATCTAAGACAATTACAAAGGACTCATGATGAAAAATACTATTTCCAGAGAAAGAACTAACGGAGTCTGAATGCAGATTGAAAGCTGTTTTTCACTTGCTCTATTTAAAAATTTTTTTTCTGTGTTTTGTTTCACAACATGACTAATATGGAAATATGTTTTGCAAGATTGCACATGTATAACCTATATCAAATTGATTATCGTCTCAGGGGAAGGGAGAAGGTAAAGAGGAAGGGGAGAATTTGGAACTCAAAATTTTTTTCAAAGATTAATGTTAAAAATTTTTACATGCAATTGGGAAAAATATTATTTCAAAAAAGAATCAATATCTCAATGTTTTTGAAATAGTGTGGCCTCTATCATAGGCTTCGTCCATGTATATTTATTTGGTCTTTTCTAACTCTCTTTGCTTTCTTTATTACCATTTCTATCAGCTTTCTCATGCAGCACATCAGGGACTATGATGTTAGAGTCCAAATATGATGATTAAACTATCACTGATGAAGAAAATTGTTACAGAAATCTTTACAAATCTCTTCCATTTTCTATTTGTTTTCCTCGTTTCTGTTTCATCTTTTAATGTTCTTTGGATAATTTGGGTATCTGACTCCTTTACCAAGCTTTCCATAAATTTGTTTCTCCATTGCTTTTTGCTTTTTTAGGAAGTAATACTGTTCATAATCTTATACCACCTTCCTCTGTAAGATTTTAGAGTTTATATTCTAACACTCATGCTGCCTTTGGCTAATATTTCTCCCTGCTTGGAAAAGAAATCAAGAGTTTATTGGCCAAGTAAGTTTATAGATTATTTTGGCCTCCTAAAGGTGGTGACTGATTTAAAACTGTTAAACTTTCTCAGGAAATGGTGATAGTCTCAACTGATGTCCATTCCTTTATCCATTTCCAACTTTTAAGCATCAACATCATCATGTTGTAGCTATTTTAATTGCACTCTATAAAGTCTTCTCAGAGAAGCAACATTGGGTAGTGGAAAGAGAACTGACCTCAGAGCCTGGAGGACCTGGGTTCAAGTCTTGCCTCTGCCACATACTGACTGTGTGACTCCAGGAGAGTCCATGAAATGTTCAATGGCTCTGAGCAATTCTCTAAGGCTTTAAATGGCAGAGAAGGTCCTGATTTTCATTGGCAGAGGAAATATATATTCTTCTCATTTTTATTCTTTTATCTAATTTGATATTGCTTTTGATTTTTGTGATAAGAAAGTAATTCATTATTCAGTTGTTTCAGTTGTGTCCTACTCTTTATGACCCCATTTGGGGGTTTTCTTGGCAAAGATACTGGAGTGATTTGCCATTTCCATCTCCAGCTCATTTTACAGATGATGAACTGAGGAAAACAGGGTTAAGTGATTTGTCCAGGGTCACACAGCTAGTGAGGGTCTGAAGCCAGATTTGAATTCATGAAGATAAGTCTTCCTGATACAAAGCCCAATGGTCTATCAATTATATCACTTAGACACCTGGTTTAGAATTTATTCCCTCATTGGTACCTAGGCAATTCCTGTCTATTAAGATATTGTCAATTTATTTTTGTGTGTGTGATGCTATTTGGTGCTCACTATGTCCACCATCTTCTAACTCTTTTCTTGAAGAAAATACTCATAACAGATGAGGCTTCTGTGTTTTCTATAAAATTTTGGCTTCTTTCATTTCTTAATCTTAAGCTACGTTGTTTTCTGAAATTATTTTTGCTGCTTTCTCCTATGTAGGCTTGGCACTGAAGTCACCAAGTATTAAAACGTATACAGATTTAATTCTGAGGGTCTTACTGTATTCTGCATAGGATTTCTTTACTTCCTCGTCATCTGCAACGAATGTTAAACATTGTTGCCTCAGCTACAATGATCTTCATCATTTTTCGCAAATGTTCATCATGAACACTGATTGCTCACAACCAAGTATCCCATGAAATTATGTTTCTTGTTGCCTTTGGAAACCAAATAAAAGCAACTCTACCAACTCTTTTAACTGCCTTTCCAAAGAGAACTTGTGATTCATCTGCCCATTTATCTGCAAGTCCCTTTTAGCATTTGATTACATTTATAGCAAAAATGTCAATATTTAATATGATTTCATTTTTCCGGTACCATGTTGACTCATTGGCTAT
Organism: Trichosurus vulpecula; assembly: GCF_011100635.1. Taxonomy (NCBI): domain Eukaryota; kingdom Metazoa; phylum Chordata; class Mammalia; order Diprotodontia; family Phalangeridae; genus Trichosurus; species Trichosurus vulpecula. The sequence continues at coordinate 109,522,214 of NC_050577.1, read as the reverse complement.
GAGACAATGAGCTTACATTTAGAATGCCGACAGCTAAGCTAATGTTTATAGACAGTCTAAAAACTGTGTAATTCTATGTACCTTCCTCTCCCTTCTCTGGCATCTTGCTACCATTGCATGCAAGTAGAAGGAGTCTACATAAGACTAAATGCCATTCTTTGTTGCCTGGGTTGTCACAACCAAAGAATTAGACAAGTAGTGGCTGGCCTACCGGTGACAAACCTGCCTGGATAGAGCTAGAGTGGTCCTAGGGATGGTCTTGGGTCAGTGCTACACTTCTGAGCTTTTCCAGTAAGGCAGAACCTGTGGAGTATACAGTCTATGCCATAGCTTTCAAGAGATCCAGGATCATCTCTATCTCTCAATGAGGTATTGGAGTGGAACTTTTGTGATGTGGGACAGGTGTGATTCTGCAGCAAATACACACACACACACACACACACACACACACACATCTGAGACCACACTAATTTAACAGTGTCTAGAACAAGGAAAGTGACCATTATAGACTACTTTGTACCCTGCAAAATATTACTGTAGCTGCTTTGGTAAAGCCACACCTAAAGCATTCTTTTCAGTTCTAGGAAATATATTATAAAAGGGACATGGACACAATGGAACCCATCTAGAGTACAGTGAACAAGATGGTGAAGGTCATTAAAATCATTTCATTCAGATTGTTGAAGGACTTGAGGACATTCAACCTGAAGATTTGGAAAAGCATTTCTTCAAAATTCTAAAGATTTGTTTTCTGAAAGACTGAGCTGTATAGCTCCAGAGGACAGAAGTAGGATCATTTAGTTTAACCTATAGAGAGGCAGATTTTTAGCTCAGCATAAGGAAGAACTTTCTAAAAACCAGAGCTTTCCAAAAATGGAACAAATTGCCCTAGATCCTCGTGAGCTACCCATCCCCGAAACTGTTTAAGTGAAGACTAGATGACATCTGATATACATATATCTAATATAAATACATTTATATATGTATATATGGAGAGAGAGAGACAGACAGACAGAAAGAGGATTCTTTTTATTAGGAAGCTGGGTGGATTCAGTGATCTAGATTGCAATCCCATTCAATTCTAAGATTCTATTTGCATAGCACTGTGATCCACCACTATTAAGTATGGTAAATATCTAGATAGAAGGAAAACAAGAGGAGCTAAGTTGTAGAAGCTATGGAAATTGGAATTGAAAATAAAATAAAATCGAATTTAAAAAACCTACGGGTATGGAACCAGGTAGCAGAAAATCAATTATGCTTTCATGAAGGCAACAGGATGGCTGCTGGTAATGGAGACACGAAGTCCACAAAGTCCTCCAAAGTGCACATATAACAAAAGTGAAACACTATTCAAAACTGACTATTCCCAACAATCATAGAAATAAATTACATTTGTATTGTGGAGTTGCCCCTCACTATAACCCTTCTCTCATCAAAAGCTTTCCATTCCAATCTACTGAGATACCACTTTTCTCCATGGAAACAGATCTCTGGTTTTATAGGATTTGCCATATCATCACTTTTTGTGGGGCCTCTAGGATGGCAGAGAAGGGATAACCTATATTACAAATAGCAAATCAACTCATTCCAGGTCTTGAATACTCTAGCTTCAGAACTGAGTGGGGGCGGGGGGAGGCGGAGGGGGGGAATCAAAAGGTTTTGTTGAAGAAAGGGAATCCGCTTTTTTTTTTTCATTTCAGCTTGTGAAATGGAATAAAACGAAGTGTACCTCATCATCATTCTGCAGCTGGGGATCTTCACTGCCTAGAGAAGCAGGAGCTGTAGTGATGGTCAGAGTGACTGATGGCACAAGGCCAGGAGATTCGCACAGAATGGGTTCTGTCTTGATGGTCGCTGAAGTCAGGCACCATTCCTCACCGGCCAGATTAGCTGGTAGACAAAGTCAATGCACACAAGTTAGAATCAATGAAGGCACTAGATGAAATGAACAAACATGATTACCAACTTTCCACTCCATAGAGGAATATTCCCAAGAAAAATAAAAATAGAGTCAGGGTGTGCACTGTCACTTTTCAAACATGCCTTGATCAATTACTGGTGGACCTCTCTGCCACTCCTACTATTTGGTTTCCCAGTTTGTCATGCCCCTTCCTTCTTCCCATTTTCTCTCATTTTGTTTCTCCTCCTTCTTTTCCTGCCCTTAGGAGATAAGTGTCTGGAAGATCTCAAGCAAATGCTGCTCCTTATTCTCACAGAAAAGTGCTGGATCCCAGGATTCTATCTCTGGCTCTGCCCCTGATTTCTGTGACTGAGTCACGCATCCCTAATGCTTCCCTCAGTCTTCTCCACAGTCTAAATATTGAACAACAACAAAAAAAAATAAGGGAGAACTCTAGGAAAGGAGATAAGAAGCACCACTTTTTTTTTATTTTTAATGTACTTTGAAATCACCTCTTGGTTCTTATTAGCTTTGTTCAAAGCTAGGACCTAAAGACAGTCCGGGTCAAACAGGAAAGAAAAGAGGAAAGACAGGGTTAACAATTACACCATGGAGGGTTGCAAATAAACTATCAAGCAAGAGAAAACAGCTGTTGAACCAGGGATCCTGACGGGTCAGCAAACATAAGACTGGCTAGAATGGATCTAAAGTGAGATTTTAAAAAGTCAAATCTCAATTGAAGAACAAAATGAAAAACTAAAAGTGCCAAATAAATTAAATGGGGAAGGGGGTCGGGAGTGGGGATGGAAGGTGGGCAAAGTGAGGTGGTGAAGAGGAGATAAGAATGGGAATTATTCCTAACATCACCATAGAGTTTCACTGAAGGACTTTGATAAATGTCACACCATCATTGAATTATTTATTTATTTTTTGGTTAGCAAGTCTTTACTTTTCATATATGATAAACTACCTCGGAGTGGGGAAGAGTATGGATAACAGATAATCTAAAAGGGAAAGTTCAAGGAGCCATTGATAATTAGCAATCAACCAGAAATAAAGATAAAGCATTTCTTAAATAAAAATAAGAGATGTTAGAGCAAAGATTTCATTCAATAAAAACTCAATTTCAATGCAACTTTTTCACAATACACATCATAAACACTACCTTAAGGCTTTCTAAATTTATTAAGGACAAGGTACATCTTTATAATGGGGCTGGATGATTTTTTTCCCCTCAAGTTAAGTTTGGAACGTATCTTACTTCCATTAACAATCCCCCTCCCCCACTTTATTTTCTAAGGTAACAAAAACATAGGCCAGAGTTCTGTTGGTTGGGAAGGTCTGGACTTTAAGCCAAGTTTACAGAGCTGTTGCACCTCCTGGTGATTCATGGGTGTTTCCACTGACTTGCACAAGATATACCTCACAACCTGGCAGAGGGAGGAGGGGCAAGAAACAAAGGGCTTTTTGATGGAGACTGGACGAGTGAGACCACACTGCACTCCAATCGAGTTCGGAGTCAAATACAAACTTAAGTCTCTAATTTAGGGAGGCATTGGGAGGCAAAGCAGAGCCCTCTGCTACCAAAACCCAGGAAGTATACATTCAGATCTTCTTAGTCCTCATCAAATTTTCTGCAGCTTCTGATACGACTGATCACCCTTCCCCCTTCTCTATGCTTTTCCTCCTCATTTGATTTCAGTGACTCCGCTATCTCCTGTTTTTCCTCCTAACTCTGCTTTTCCTCCAGCTCTTTCAAAATGTTTTTTAAAATTTTTATTTATTTTATTTTTAATTTATGGGCTAAAACAAGCATTTCCATAACATAGTATAATAAAAAATTGCACATGGAACTGCAAATTTATTATGTACAACCTGTTATCCCTTTCAAATATATAAAAGTTATCACGTAAATTTCTTTTTTTTTCCTTCCCTCCCTCACCCTAGAGATGGCTACCATTTGACACAACTATGTATGGATATATATGGATATAACATGTATATGTAAAATCATTCTATACATACTTCTATTTATAAGTTCTCTCTCTGGATGCAGATAAGTGTCTTTCTTAATATGTCCATTGTGGTTATTTCGGTATTTGTAATAGTCAAAATAACATTCACTCAATGTCATCATTAAAACAATATTGCTGTTACTGTTTACCACATTCTCTTGGTTGTGCTCATTTTGCTTTTCATTATTTTGTGCAAGTCTTTCCATGTTTTTCTAAGATCGTTGACCTTATTTCTTACAGCACAGTAGTATTCCACCACAATCATACACCACAACTTGTTCAGTCATTCCTCAATTGAAGGACATCTTCACAATTTCCAGTTCTTTGTCACCGCAAAGAGAGCTGCTGTAAATATTTTAGATTTATATAAGCTTACAGATTTATCTCCTGCCTTCAGTCTCTCCCTAATCACTTCCAACTGAATGCTATACATCTTTACCTAAATGCTCTATTGACAAGTTAAACTATGTCCAAATCAGAGGCTGTGATTTTTCCTACAAAACCTGCTCTTCCTCTTAACATTCCCATTTCTGTTGACCACTGTCTTCTCAGCTGCCCAGCATCATAATCTCTGGGTCATTTTATTTCCTCTCCATTCCTCACTTCCAATAAATTGCCCAAATCGTTCAATTCCATCTCCCCAAATACCTGCTTTCAGTATAGAACCAGTCTTGAAACTAGAAAAACTTGGGTTCAAATTCCATCCTCTGACACATACTGGCCTGCAACCCTGGACAAGTCACAACCTCTCCATCTTTTAGGCAATCCTCTAAAACTCTAAGTTGTAGTTAAGGTGCCAGCCTGCTTTGATAGAGGGAGTTTCCTCTCCTGGGAGCCCCCAATAGAGAAATCCCAGGTCTAGTACCTATCTTTCTCCCACAATAAACTTTCTCTGGGAATCTCTTGTACTCCCAATCCCTCGATTCCTACAGCAGACTCCTCAGACATCTCCAAATGTTAGAATCTTCTCCCTCAAAGGCCATATCTTCCATAAAACTTCCCCCGATATTCTCAGCCAGAAAAACTCTTCCCTTCTCTGGTGCCATTGGTTCATCTTTGTTTCCTAAGCTTTCCCAATTCTTTGCACATAGTAACTACTTAGGCAATGCTGATTCAATACTCTGCCGGCAAATGAAGCCACAGGCTACAAAGATATAGGAGAAGGTTTAGAAGAGAGATCTCGGAGATAGGGAGGATAGGGAGAGCAGCAACTCTCACTTACATAAAACTCCATCATTTATATTTTTCTTACAAAAACCTACAGAGAGTGAGAATTCTTCTACTCCTGTACTGCAGATGGGGAAACAGGCTCAATGAGCTTAATTAACTCACCTACGGTCACACAACTGGGGGATGGTGGTGAAGCCAGCACACGAGCCTTCTGATTTCAAGCCCATGATTATTCCACCACCTTTCTAGCTAAAGAGGACAACCATTTCTCTGTTCATGGGGAAACTGTAATGTCACAGACAGTAACGCTGCTCTCATTTCAGGATTACATTTTCTGGAACAAAATGCTTACCCATCATGCAGCAAGGAAGATAAATAAAACATAACCTTCCTCCATATTTAAAACATCATGGAAGGCAGCAGCCCTGAACACAATTCCTTTGTGATTGTGAGATGAAGATAGGCCTCTCAGTTATTGCTTAAGTTTACAATGATGAAACCCAATCTGAATGGCTGGCGAGAAAGAGATGCAATTTGAATAAATGGTGAATTGAAGATGAAAATTAATGCAAAGACTGTAATTAGATCCTCTCACCTATTCTAACCATGATAAAACTATACTATTCTCCATGATGAAGGTGAGGAGGAGGGGAAAAGGGGGAGGAGAGAGAAGGGAGTAACCATGTAGATAGCATCTACTATATGCCAGGCACCGTGCAAAGCTTTTTGCAAATATTCTCTCAGGTGATCCTCACAAGAACCCTGTGAGGTAGATGCTATTATCTCTATTTTACAGTTGAAGAAACTGAGGCAAACAGAGATTCCGTGACTTATCCGGAGTCACAGCTAGTAAGTGTCTGGGTCTGGATTTGAACCCAGGTCTTTCTGACTCTAGGTCCATCATGCTGCCACAGAGCTGCCTCACGATGATGGGTTGTAGCAGCCACAGACAGATGGGTCATAGAACACTGGAAAGAACACTTGGGTTTAGAGTCAGGGGCCCGGAGTTCAAATCATTCGCTTCATTTCCCGCAACTGTAAAATGAGGAGGTTGTGTTCTATGACTTCTAAGCTTCATTTCCGTTTGACACTTGTGATCATATAAGCCTGTGAATTCATTTTCTCAATACCAAGATGTCCTATAGACAACTTTAAAATACTGATAAAATCACCAGTGTACCGGGGAATAAGGGGAATGAGGGGTAGGAGAGATAATGGTGCAAAATAGAATCCCAGAACTCTCCAAAAAAAATATGCCTCATTCTGAAACAACTCTGACAAACCAGGGTTCAAGATGATTATTCCAACCAATGAGGTAGGTTCATTCTTTCCACCACACAAACATGTCTGAGTGTCTCTAGAAGTCTTTCTTTTTTTTTTTTAAATAAGCTAACCCTGGGGCAGCTAGGTGGCTCAGTGAGTAGAGCACCGGCCCTGGAGTTAGGAGGACCTAAGTTCAAATTCGACCTCAGACACTTGACACATGTACTAGCTGTGTGACTTTGGGCAAGTCACTTAACCCCATTGCCCTGCCTTCCCACCTCAAAAAACATTTTAAAAAAATAAGCTAACCCCACAACAGGGGAACCCTGATCCATTACTTCTTCGAGGTGACAGTAATAAGGTGGTGTTTCTAGATCTGCCAAACACTGAGGTGATCTGCTGACAGGTTGGAATGCATTCAGAGCAGGAACAACCAAGATCTGGAAGATACCAGGGACTAAGCTGTAGCAAGACCGGTTAAAGGAATTGAGAATTTTTGGCCAATCCATTAATACTCTAGCATTGTGTCCAAGCCCCTCTCCAGGTCAAGAGCTTTTAACTTAGCATCCAAGAACTTGTTTTGGTTTTGTTGTTGTCATTGTTGGTTTGCTTTTGCTAACTATTTCAATATAATTGGTTTCCTTTATGATCTTTTGTATTTTATTTTATTCATTTAAAAAAATTAATCTGAGAAAAGGCTATAGACTTTACCAGACTACAGAAAAGGTCCATAATACATGCAAAAACAGCTAAGAACCCCTGATCTAAGGTGTGTACTATTTCTTTACAAAAATGAGCAAGTTTGTTTTCCCAGAGGAATTTGTTGTTCAGTTGTTTCAATCATGTCTGACTCATTTTGGCGGGGTGGGGTGGGCTTCTTGGCAAAGATCCTGGAGCGGTTCGCTATTTCATTCTCCAGCACATTTTACAGATGAGGAAACGGAGGCAGATTTTAGTGACTTGCTAAGGGCCATACCTCTAGTAAGTGTCTGAGGCCATATTTGAACTTAGGAAGATGAGTCTTCCTGACTCTTGGTCCGGTTCTATCCACTACACCATCTAGCTACCCTCCCAAAAGAATACTACTCTGAATAAGGCGGATTAATATGTCTCTTCCTGTAGGGGAACACCTGGACAATTGTTGCTTTGCTACCATATAGACCCACAGAAAGAAGAATTGGGAATTCAGTTGCTCACCATGCACTGTACTCACTACCACCTATAAAGCTGCATCTACACCAGTCAAAATCAGATCAGCTAGGATAGTCTTAGGGAACTAATAACTCTCAGTAGGGAAGTGAGAGACTATGGATTTGAAATGTGGTATCTGCTAACAGAAACAATCTGGGTTTAAAATGTTGTTCTTTGTTACACAGGTGGGATGGGGAGGGAGTAGGGAGAAATTATACTGTGGAATAAAAATAAAAGACATCAATAAAACTTTCCTTTTAAATGCCATGCCTAGAAAAGTTTGTGGCCAATCTGGTAGAAGGACAATCAATAAATCTCTATGAATATATACATTAGGGGTCTAACCACAAGAATGCATATTTATATTCCACATTAGGAAGTTTACCAAATACATTTTCATGTTGTACAGCAGCTAGGGGGTACAGTGGATAGAGCACTGGACCTAGAGTCAGAAAGATCTGAGATCAAACTAGGTCTCAGATACTGACTAGTGATGTAATTTAACCATTGTCTGCCTCAGTTTATCCATCTACAAAATGGGGATAATAATGGCACTCACCTCCCAGGGTGGCTGTGAGCATAAAATTAGATATTTGTAGAATGCTTCGCAGACCCTTAAGTGTCATATAATCTTAGCTATTTTATTATTATTATCACTGCTAATATTATTTACAAATAATTATCCAGGGGAATAGAAGGCTAAACAAGAAGTGTGAACGTACAAATCTGTTAAACGTTCTTCCTCACCTGTGAATATCGGCCAAAGTCTCCTCCTCATTTATGATAAGAGTTTGGGGCATGAATTACAGCAGAGAACAGGAGCAGGCCCAGGGCACAGCAGAGCATTGAGCCCTGAGTTCAAAACTTAGGCTCATACACTTAGTATCTATGTGACCCTGGGCAAGTCATCTACCCCTTGTTTGCCCCAGTTTTCTTTCTGTAAAATTGAGGAAATAATAGCACCTACCTCCCAAAGACGTGGTGAGGCTCAAATGCGGTCATAACTGTCAAGCATTCAGCACAGCCCTTGGCACGTAGGAAGTGTGAGCTGAGTTATTATCATCATCGTAAAGGTTTTACAGGTTAAAAAGTAAGGCGGATTCAGAGCAGAGTCACAGAGAAGCTTGGAGAAACAGAGCCAGGACTATTTTATTATGTGAGCCACAGATGGTGTCTAGCACATTAGAGTGAGGAACAGACAGTCATGGATCATGGTCTCTGGAACGTGTCCTCGATCGATCACATGTGACAGCAGTATGAAAGAGATGCCCGATTCAATCAGTTTTATTTTAAGCTCTAGAATTCTTGGGTTTAGAAAGCGTACGGTGGCAAAGGGGACCACGTCTCAGTCCCTCTGGTCCCTGGAACTTGCTAGCGCCCTAATAGAGCTGGCTTTGAAGCTCTGCCTGTGTGCTTTTTTTAAACAAGCTAATCACATCATAGACTATTTACAGATCGATTGTTCTCTAAACCAACCATAACATCTCATCCAAACTAGCACATTTAAGCCATTATATCTAACTTAATATAAATGAATATTTGTGAAGTAACCAGGCCCACCAGACATATCACAAAATAAGGTAAAAGAGTTCTAGAGCCATCTTGTGTGTGTGGGGGGGGGAGGGGGCGGTGTTAGAAATGAGGAGAAAATTTATAACACAATCTTGTGGAAATAAATGCTGAAAACTAAAAATATTAAATAAAAAAAATTTTTTAAAGAGTTCTAGATCTGGCTCTGTTGATAATCCTCCTCTGTTTTTGAACCAGTCATTTAACCTCTCTAGGCCTCAGGGGTTTGGGGGAATTTTTTTTTGTTTTTTTGTAAGATGAGGGCCCTCATTCACTACATGACCTTTCTAGGTCTACCCACCATGCCATGGTATTATGACTCTAACTTTAGACTCAGCAATCTAGGCCTGGTAAGCGGTTTAAGGAAAATAGCTTTCAATTGGCAACTAAAATTGGAAGATGAGTTCCCTAGCTGAGCTGCTGAATGCTGGTTTCCATTTTGTGCTTCCAAACAAATGGATCTAGAGTTAGAGAAAAGATGGGAGGTGCAACTCTTAGGGGTAGTGGGAGATGAGGGCAGGGGAATGGGAGGAACCCCTCACTTAACTATCATTTTTCTACCCAAACTCTTTCTCTTTTTTTCTTTTATTTTTGGTTTTACTGGCAAAAAGACCAAAAAGGCCATAATAGCTCTGAATGTGAACTATCACTTAAGAGATTTAAATTCTTGGCTGCCCTACAAAAGCAAGAGGCAGCAAGTATTTAACACAGCGCAGGGGCTTCTAATTTCTAAACATTTAGGGAGAGGCAGAAGAAAAGGGTCAACCATCTTTTTTGAAAATAGAAGAGGAGCTATATTTTGTAAAATGTCTTTGTTTTTTTTTTTCTTTTTCTAAGCAAAAACTCCCACCCAATGGAACTAATATGGTGGAAATTCCCAGCACAGCCACTTATTTACTAGCCATTTTTTCATCTCTCTGAACTTAGTTTCTTCTTCTATAAAATGTGGGTGATGTTTGCAACTTATAGCATTTTATGAACTAGAAGTGCTATATAGATTTGAGCTCTGTATTTTTTTAATTTTTAAAAATGAATTTATTTTTTGTTTTCAACATTCCCTTTTATAAGATTTGGAATTCTAAAATTTACCCCCTCCCTCCACTTCTCCCTCCCCAAGACAGAATGCAACCTGATATAGGCTATACATGTATGATAATATTAAACGTATTTCCACACCAATCACATTGTGTAAGAAGAATCAGAACAAAATGGGAAAACCATGAGAAAGACAACAGAAAAAACGACAACAACGAAAAGTGAAAATAGTCTCCTGCGCTCTGCATTCAGACTCCATAGATCTTTCTTGGGGTGTGGATAGCATTTTCCATCATGAGTCTTTTGGAATTGTCTTGTATCTCTGCATTGTTGAGCCTTTTTTATAATAACCGTTACCTGCGCCTCTCCCAGGAAGTAGCACCCTCTCCCTCCTGAAGTTACATTGTGTACGCTGCGTATCTACTTTCATTATTTTTTTAAACTTTCAACTTTCTGCACTCCTCACATAGGATGCAAGCTCCCTGAGGACAGAGACTATGTGTGTGTGCACGTACACATCTTTATATCCACCGTGCCTCATACGCGCATCTTTATGTCCACAGTGCCTCATATGTAGCAGGAACTTAATAAAATTTTGCTGAATTGGGTCAAGTTGTTAAATCAATAATAATGTTGGCAGAGCTATAAGAGGGTAGCGTTGACATCATCTGTTACTTTAGATTGTTTTTAAGGCTAAAAAGGAAGGTTTAGTATAATGGAATGAACGCTGTCTCGACAGCCTGGAGATCTGAATCTTATTTCCACTCTCCCACTAGCTGTATGACTTTGGAAAGGAAAAGCAGGTCATCTTTCTACGGTCATACATCATCCCAACTGATCCTCACAATAACCCTATGAGCTGTCTGATGTAAGTATTATAAGCTCCATTTTACAAATAAGGAAACAAGTCCAGAGAAGTTAAACAGCTTGCCCAGATCTCCACGGCTAGTAAGTGGTGCCACTTTTGTCTGTTGCACCATGCCTTGTCATAGGCTTATAGATTTGGATCTTGATGGGACCTAAGAAGCTATCTAGTCCAGCCCCACTCCAGTTTTACATATGAGGAGACTGAGGTTCAGAGCCAGTGTCCATCATTGCACAGTTGGGAAGTATCTGAGGCAGGGACATGAAGTAAAGTTGTCCAGATTCCAAGTTCAGCATTATACCTATTATTTCATGCAACCTTCTAAGTTACTGAACTTCTCTGTGCTTTGGCTGCCTCTGTATATTCAGTTTCTAAAATGAGAGATGGAGTTATAGGATACTCACTGTCCCTTTCAGATCTAAAATTCTGTTTTCATGAACAGTATTTAGTTTTATCCCCAGGGTGTCCTAAGATTTTATATGATATGACTTTTTCCCACCATATGCCACCCTTACTTTTGGGTCTTCATCTCACTCTGGTCTCTCTTTCTCCATTCGTGAACTATAATACAGAAACTCCAGGGGCCCCTTACCACCTTCAGGATTAAATATAAAATTCTATGGCTTCTGAAGCCCTTCATGATCTGGTCCCTTCCTTACTCTCTTCCAGATATTCTATGATCCAGTGACCTCTTTGTTGTTCCTGGAACAAGACACTCCATTGCCTGAATGGGTGCATTTTCACTGGCTGCTCCCTACACTTGGAATTTTCTCTTTTCCCAGTTCACTTGAATGCTAGCACTCCAATTTATTCAGTATATCTCATTTGTACATAGTCATTTTTTCTGTTGTCTCCCCCATTAGACTATGAGTTCTTTAAGAACAGATGGTTTTTTTTACCTTTCTTGTATCCCCAACACTTAGCACAGAGCTTGGTATTCAGTAGGCACTTAATAATGCTGTTTACCTGATATAACTTCATACTGCTTAAATAATCTCTTGCCAAAAGTCAGGCTTAATTAGCACTTTCCCCCAATGTTACCCAACTATCTGCAGAAGAATTCTAACATCTCAATTCCTTCAGTTTTTCAGTCTTTTAAAGCAAAAAATAGGTTGTTGGTGGGCAAAACAACCATGACATAAGCACAAAGAAAACCCTAACAAGCAGGATAATTGGAATGAGGCGAGTTCTGAGCTACAGAAAACAAAATTTACCAATGAAACCGAAGCCAGAGAATGAACAAAGTGCAGCTATGCATCCTCTGCTACTCCCATGAATACTGCTTGGAAAATTGCATTGGAGAAATGCCAACCCTCTGAAAAAAGACCTAACAGAAACCTTAAATTGGGGAGTTAGAAGTGTCTGGTTAGTTTATAAATAGACCATTTACATGTGTGCATATGTGTAACACATATAAACATATATTACATGTACATATGTGTAACACAAACATATATTGTGCATATGTATAACACACATGTGTGTGTTGAAAGAAAGCAACCACCTCAGAGCAGAAGCAGGCACATATGCTGCTTAAATGAGTCTAGTGGATCCATATTCTCATTAATGTTGGAGTTATTGTGTGAAATGAAGAACACTGAGCTGCTTGCTACTGACAGGTGGTGGGGGTGGGAGGAGATACAAAGGTAAGACAAGACAAAAGCCCTGCCCTCATTGGACTTACAATCTAGGGTTGGGGGGAAGAAAGACATACATAGATCAAAGTAGTACAATATGATACGTGAAAAGAGCAAGATAGAGGTGTAAGTATCATGGGAGGCTAAAGTGGGGAAAGATCATTATTGAAGAGTGAGAATTCAGAAAGTTTTTGTGGAAGGACTGGAATGTAATCTGTCTTTTAAAGAAAAGATAAAATTTCAGTAGGTTTGGGTAAAGGAGAGCACTGAGGGACCAAGAGGACATCACAGGCAGGAGCAAAACGGTGTAAAAGGCAGGAAACCAGAAGTGTATCTGGGGAAAGATGAGTGTTGCACTACTAATGGGTCTTCAAATTGGGATACAGCTTGCCAATATGAACAAGTAATGGATATATACTTCCTGTAAATTTATAGGAGACAAACAACTCCTTACTCAGACCAGTCAATAGATAAAAACTGTCTTTAGTCTGTTTAATATTAGGTAAACTCTCATAAATAGATCAAAAGGATGTTCCTTTTGTTTTTTCATTTATTCTGGGATTTTAATTACTTGGAAAAATTAAAAAATGGAAATATCTCAGGAAGTTATTAACATAAAGAACAATGGCTGAAGTTAAGAACAGTGATGGAAATCTTTTCTATACAGGTTGCTAAACTACTTAGCACTGTTCAATAACATTCATTCAACAAACAATTATTGGACACTTATTATAGTAGCCTCTGTGAGAAATAGAACGATCAATAAGACATGGTCCTTATCCTCAGAGAGGCAGTCTGTAATAAATGCCCTTTCAGTGAGTAAAGACTAAGTCCAGAAGAAGGAGGGATTATTTTTGCCTGGAAATGCACTAACTCACCGGCTAATTTTCTTTCTTTTTAAATAATTTTTTTTATCCCAACATGTCCCACCCTAAAAGAATCCTCTTCTACAATAATCAAACAATAAGCATTTCTTAAATGCTTACTATGCACTAAGCACATGGTGAAACAATAAAAAAAATTAGCAAACAAAGCAACTAAACTTGACAAGAGTATGAGACATTCCACACTCAAAATCTATTTTGCTTGTAAGAGTAGAGAAGTGTGGTTCATCATCTGTTCTTCAGGAATAGACCAAGACTATAGTAGCCTTTTGGTGCTGTTTCATTAACTTTATTAGTTATTGTGTATAGTATTGCCTTGATTTGCTTTCTTCACTTGGTATCAGGTAATACAGTTCTTCCTATGATTCTATTTTCCTCACATTGATACTGTCTTGTGGTATAATAATATTCCATTCCATATGTCACAGTTTGTTTAGATATTTCCCAATGAATGGGCATTCACTTTGTTTCCAGCTTTAAAAAATGTTGCTATGAATATTTTGTTGTATGTGAGGCTTTTCCCCCCATCTTTGAAATTTTGGAAGTAAATTCCCCAAAATCAAACTGCTTGGTTAAAGGGTATGAACTGTTTCATGACTTCTCAACATAATTTCAAATGGTCTTCAAGAGCTAGAAAATAAAAGAGCTCCCATCAACTGAGTAAATGGCATGTGATAGCAGTGCAATACTATCGTGTTGTAAAAAATTAAGAGAGGTGGGTTTAGAGAAGCCGGGGCACGCTTGTAGGAACTGAACCAGAATGAAGTGAGCAAAACCAGGAGAACAATTTACCTATAATATCAATATTGAAAAAAAAAATCAGAAAAACAACTCTGATTAGTACAATGTTCCAACCATGATTTCAGAGGACTGATGATGAAGCATGCTGGCCATTTCATGACAGAGACACATAGGCAAAATGAGAAACACATTTTTAGAAGTGACCAATGTGGACATTTGTTTTACTTCACTACACTTACTTATGATTTGCTGTTGTTCTTGTTGTTCAGTCATTTCAACTGAGTCAGACTCTTTGTGACCCCATTAGGGTTTTTTTTTTTGGCAGAGATACTACAGTTGTTTGCCATTTCCTTCTCCAGCTCATTTTACAGTTGAGGAAACTGAGGCAAACAGGGTTAAAAGACTTGCCCAGGGTCACACTGCCAGTACATGTCTAAGGCCAGATGGGAACTCAAGGCCTGGAGAACTATCCACTGCACCACCAAAGCTGCCCATGCTTATGATACAATAATTTTATATTTCTTCCCCCACCCCCCAAAGGACAGAGGGATGTGGGAAGGAGAAAAAAAATACTCGATAATTTTTTAAAAATGAATAGATGGAACAACTTTTTTTTTAATGGATAGACCAATTCTAAGCTTCACTAACAGTATATTCCTGTCTTCCCACAGTCACTTCAACACTATTTGTCTTTTATCACAATGGCCAAATTGAGGAGTATGAAGTGAAATGTCAGAGTTGTGATAATTTGCATCTCTCTCTTTGATTGGAAGCATTTTTAACATACTTGTTAATAATTTATATTTTTTCCTTTGAAAACTTAATATCTTTTGCCCCATTTATTTATTGGGGAATGGTTCTTGTTTTTACATTTATATGTATGCATGTATGCATGCATGCATGCATGCATGTATGTATATCTTGGATGTCAGACTTTTACCAGAGATATTTGGTGTAAACATCTGTGTTCAAATCAATAATTTCCTTTCTTATTCTGGTTGCATTTATTTTGTTCATACAAAAGCTTTCTTGATTTTATATAATGAAGATTGCCTACTTTTTCTTTTATCATCTCTAACTCTTATTTGGTTATGAATTCTTCCATTAGTCATAGTCCTAAAAATACTTGCTTTTATTTTTTTAATGGATATTTGGTCACTCTTCCAATTGGTATTGATTTTGACATATGGTATAAATGAATGTTGAAACTACTTTCTGCCAAATTTTGAGGGTTTTTTCCCTAGTAGTCATTTGAGTTTATTGAACCCTAGTCCATTGTATTCAACACTGGTTCATCCTGGGCCATCTCCAGTCATCCTGATCGATATCTGGCCACTGGATCCAGATGGCATCTGAAGGGGAAAGTAAGGCTGGTGACTTTGTACAGCCCTCCCTCTCTCAAAACAAACTCAATTGCAAGTCATGGTCCTCTTTGAGAATGAAGGACAAAACCACTTTTTAACGAACCTCACAATATAACCACAATATTAATCAATACACAGGGTATAGGATCCTCATCTATATTATTCTTTCTGTGCCTGTTCCTTGGGTTTACAAATTATTATGCAGAATCCTGGGCTGACTCCAAGTGAAGGAGAACGTTCAATTCAAGACCTATCTGGAGATTTACCTCTTCTTAGAGCACTTCCTCCTGTATGCACTCAGGCATACAGCATACACGATGTTATCATGTTTGTTTGCCTGTTACTTGATGTACTGTTTCTAATGCCTATGGTGTATCTCGCCTACTAAGTTGTATTGTCCTCAAGGCAGGGAAGAGTTTTCTGAAATCATATTCATTCATCCCCAAGTATTTATTGAATATTAGCTGAATGTCTGATACAGTACCAGGTTCTTTGGTATGGCACATAAGCAGAATTTTCAATACCAAAAGCCATCTCCTTCTCTACGGCCTCTCTCCCTTGCCCCAACAGTAAGTGAAAAAGTGAGGCTTGTCTGAAAATAACCAGTGTCTGCAATTGGATAGCTAGGGACTTGGTTTTCATAGATTGTTGTACTAGACCACAGAGCTCTAAGCAGACAAAAGAGACACTATTAGCAAAGAAACATTGCAGTCCCCTTGTTTAACAGAAAGGGAAAGTGAAACACAAAGAAAATGAATGGTGAGTGATGAAAGACCATGTCTTTATGTTCAAAGGCAGAAATTCATAATCACTCAACACAGCTGATATCCAATCAGGTTCTTCCTTTAGTTCATTTGTGCCAGGAGACTGAGTTACCATGTCTGAGCTGATGATTCATTCTCATGTATTCTCTCCTTCTCTCCCCTCTCTGTCTTTCTCTTTCTCTTTGTCTGTCTCTATCTCTCTCTCTCCACCCCCCCTCCCTCCCTCACTCCTTCCTCCCTCAACCCCTCTGTTCAGTCCTACACACTGCTCTGTTTGCAAGATATCTGGGACTGAAGAAATCAAACTAGACCTAACTGGTCATCTTCCCTACCCATAACTCTTGTCCTCCCCCTACCCTCCCAAGTACTGTTGACAAAAGCCAGATTTCTTCCGTACTAGAAGCTAGAAACCTGAGGAAACGATGAATCATTTCAATTCTTTTCTTGGCACACTCCATCAACTGTCAAATCCTGTTGCATCACAAATTACGCATCACAAATTACATCACTTCCTATATCCATCCATTCCTTTCCATCCATGTTGCTATATAGTTCCTAGCTAGTTGTTATCTGGACTATTTTACTTCCTCTTAACATCCTACCCCTTTCACTCACCTTACTACTCTGCCAAGTTTCTCTCATTTCCCATTCCCCCAAACATACTAGTCTTCATCTGAAGGCTACAGTGATTTCCCATCATACGGATTTTAAAACTTGATTTCATTAGTGTAGATATTCCCTTTCTTGGCAAAAAGCAGCTTTTTTTTGCCTTAGTAGATTAGCTTCCTGACTTTGGATGGCCAGGACAAACAAACAAAAACAAAACAAGACAAAATCCTCATTACCCTGTGGCCAATCTTCTGGCAATGAAACACTCTAAATTTAAAAAAAAAATTTTTCCACTCTAAACTTAATAGGTCTGGTCCTTGGATGACAGACATACAATTGATAACTGGCTCCATATCAAAGCCTTTCAAGCTTTGAGCTTCCAGAGCCCACTCTCCAGGAGCAAAGCCTTTGAGAATCCTTAATTAGGCACCGGGGGTTGAATTATACTTTGAATTAAATTCAAGTTCCTTGCTCTATGTTAGAAAAACTTCCATGGCTCACTGGGAAGAATGCTGAACTTGTCATGGGGTCAAGCTTGAATCCTGACTCTGCAACTTGCTACTGGTGTGATTTTCAGCAAATTGTTTAATTTCTTTGGACCTCAGTTTCCTCATCTATAAAATGGGAGAGTTGGATTAGCTGACTTCTACGCTCCTTCCAGCTCTAAATTCATGAGCCTATGACCTTCTATACTAATTCACTGTCTTTGCTTCATCTTAAATGCCACTCCCTACACCAAATGAGCAAAGTAGCACAATGGATAGATCACTGTGCCTGGCATAGGGAAAACCTGGGTTCAAATCCAGCTTCAGACACTTACTAGCTATGTAACCACAGGCAAGTCACTTTAACCCCCGTCTGCTTCAGTTCCCTTAACTGTAAAGTGGGGATAATAATAAGACCTAGTTCTCCCAGGGTTGTTGTGAGGATCAAATGAGATAATATTTGTAAAGTGCCTAGCACATTGTTTCTGTTCAGTTCAGTTACATCAGCAGACGTTCAGTTCTGACTTTTCACGATCCCATGGACCATGTGTCCATGGGGTTTTCTCAGTAAGGATATTGAAGTGATTTGCCATTTCCTTCTCTAGTGGACTAAGACAAACAGAGTTAAGTGATTTGCCCAGGGTCCCATAGCTAGTAAGTGTCTGAGGCCACATTTGAACCCAGGTCTTCCTGACTCCCATCCCAGCACTCTATCCACTGAGCCACCTAGCTGCCTTAGCTTCCTATGTGCCTGGCACATAGTAGGCATTTTGTAAATGCTTATTTACCACCCACCTTGCACTAACCCCATTCACTTCCCCCCAATCAATCTTGCTCATCTCAGGATGACATTCTAATTGTTCCCTTCCTGTTTCTAAAAACTAGAGCATGATTTAAAGTGTGTCCCTCCCATCTCACCCTGCTAAGTTGTCCTTCCCTCTAAAAGCTTTCAAAACTGTACCTTCTCCTGGATATCTTCCTGGATTAATCCAAAGAAAGACAACAATCGTTTGTAATTATTAATCACCCCCACCCTCTCTAGACAAGAAATATTCAGGCATATTCCCCCTGCTTTCCAGTAAAATCATACACAGGCTGCCAACTTTAAATGACAGTTGTTTTATTGCTGTAAAATAATTATCTGGGAAATAAGTTATCAAATGAGATAATATTCATAAAGTTAGCACAGTGTCTAGCACATAGCAGGCACTAAATAAATGCTTATTCCATCCAGTCCTCCAAATGCTGAAATCACTGCACAACATAATGATGGATACTTCAAAGCAACAGGACATCACTGGGAGCTCAAACAGAATGAAAGACATCGATAGGCTGTTGGATCATAGGAGAAGGAGTATGGGATTAGATTTTGGAATTTGTACTTGAGTGAAGCTCTAGATTCAAATTCTACCTCTTATACTTGCTAGTTGTGTAAGCACCAAAGTGAAAGGAACAACCTCTCTGAGATTAAAGCAACTTTCAAAGACTCTAAGTCACAGATGGGTTCCAATCTGAATCAGATAGAAGAAGGTCCTGAATTGAC
This sequence comes from Trichosurus vulpecula, assembly GCF_011100635.1. Taxonomy (NCBI): domain Eukaryota; kingdom Metazoa; phylum Chordata; class Mammalia; order Diprotodontia; family Phalangeridae; genus Trichosurus; species Trichosurus vulpecula. Next base: position 109,503,176 of record NC_050577.1, on the reverse strand, counting down.
CAAAATCACAGATCCCATACTTAATGACACTCATAAGGATATACGTTGCATTAATTAATTAACATTTTAAAAACACTTACTATGTACCAAGCACTGCACTATGCTCCTTTCATTCTACTGGACTATGTATGTTCCATGATGACAAGGACTCTGTCTAATTCTTTCTATCTCTTTCTCAGTGCCTACCCATCTAGCACAGTGCTCCTGCACACAGTAGGTATTTAATTCTACATTAAGAGATCGAAGGGCTTGGAATGCGATATTCCGGAGGTCAATGGAACTAGGATTAAAACCTAGAATCACCTACCCAGCAAAACTGAGTATCATGCTCCAAGGCAAAATATGGATTTTCAATAAAATAGAGGACTTTCAAGCTTTCTCAGTGAAAAGACCAGAACTGAATAGAAAATTTGACTTTCAAACACAAGAATCAAGAGAAGCATGAAAAGGTAATCAAGAAACAGAAATTGCAAGGGACTCACCAAAGTTGAACTGTTTTGTTTACATTCCTACATGGAAAGATGACATGTATGATTCATGAGACCTCAGTATTAGGGTAGCTGAAAGGAATATGCATATATATATGTTTATGTATATATACAAGTGAATGTGTATGTATGTATGTATGTATGTATCTATGTGTATGTGTATGTATGTATATATATATATGTGTGTATATGTATGTATATATATATGTAAAAGAGAGAGAGCAGACACAGGGTGAGTTGAAGATGAAGGGAAGATATCTAAAAGAAATAAAATGAAATTAAGGGATGAGAGAGCAACATACTGAGAGAGGGAGATAGGGAGAGATAGAATGGGATGGATTATCTCGCATAAAGGTGGCAAGAGGAAGCAGTTCTGTGGGAGGAGGGGAGAGGGCAGGTGAGCAGGGAATGAGTGAACCTTGCTCTCATCAGATTTGGCCTGAGGAGGGAATACCATACATACTCTGTTGGGTATCTTACCCCACAGGAAAGAAGAGGGAGGAAGATAAAAAAAAATAAAAGGGAGGGATGATGGAGAGGAGGGCAGATGGGGGTGGAGGTAATCAAAACAAACACTTTGGAAAGGGGACAGGGTCAAGGGAGAAAATTCAATAAAGCGGAATGGGTTGGGAAGGAGTAAAATGAAGTTAGCCTTTCACAACATGAGTAGCGTGGAAGGGTTATACATAATGATACACATGTGGCCTAGGTTGAATTGCTCAACTTCTTAGGGAGGGTGGGTGGGAAAGGAAGAGAGGAGAGGATTTGGAACTAAAAGTTTTAAAAACAGATGTTCAAAAACAAACAAAAAAAAGTTTTTGCATGCAACTAAAAAATAAGATACACAGGCAATGGGGCGTAGAAATTTATCTCGCCCTACAAGAAAGGAAGGGAAAAGGGGATGGGAGGGGAGGGGGGTGATAGAGGGGAGGGCTGACTGGGGAACAGGGCAACCAGAATATATGCCATCTTGGAGTGGGGGGGAGGGTAGAAATGGGGAGAAAATTTGTAATTCAAACTGTTGTGAAAATCAATGCTGAAAACTAAATATGTTAAATAAATAAATTAAAAAAAAATAAATGTCTGCTGATTGATTAATTTTCCTTGTACTAGCCTGTCACAGCCCTAGACTGCAATTACCAAGGCAAACTGCAATGAAGGAGTACAACTGATACAAAAACATTAAAAGCCCATAGGGTGCTGGGAGAGATGCCAAGTTTAAATGAGATGTTCACTAACCTCAGGGAGTTTAGAATCAAGAAGAATCTTGAATTTTACTTGGTATATACGGTGCATATACTTACATGTGTCTATGTGGTTTCCCCCAATAGAATACAAATCCCTTAAAAGTAGAGACTTTCATTTTTGTTACTATATTCATCACACACACATATGTGTGTATTTTACATACATATGTATATTATATATATAGAGAGATGTGTTTCTCCATATATGCCCGAATTTGTACATCTGTGTGTATATATATATGTTTACATATTTATGTGTGTATATATACATTGAGAGACACAGCTAAGTGGAACAGTGAATAGAGCACTGGACCTGGAGTTGGAAAGACCTGAGTTCAAATCAGGTCTCAGAATCTTAATCAGCCATCTGAGTCTAGGCAAGTTCTTGACCTCTGTATGCCAACTGGGTAAAATAATAACACCTACCTCCCACCATCATTGTGAGGTTAAAATGAGATAATATTTGTAAAGTGCTTTGGAAAATTAAAGCACTATATAAATGCTTATTATTATTATATCCAGTATCTATTAGAGAACAAGGCACACAGTAAGCACTTCATAAATGTTCATGGATTGATAAGGCACTAATCACTATAATACACAATAATGCACAGATGGTACATTAAAGAGGTGCAAGACTTGAGTGCTATGTGAGGTCTGAGGAGGGAAGCAGATATTGAGCATAAGTATCATGAAACATTGAAAAAATCAAGTTTGATCAATGAGTGTGTGCACCACAGAATACTAGCTGAAAAGAAGTCTGATTTGAACTAAAATAAAGTGTTCCAAAAGTCTTTGTTCAGTGGTCACACAGGGAAATCTATAACTTGCTGAGCAGCCAGAATCTGCTGGCCTCATTTTCTGATACAAAGCAAAAACAAAACCAAGGATGTTCATAGAAACCTACATCATCTTGGCCTCGATCCTTGCTGGTCTTTCTAGATCCTCCTTATAAGGCATGTCTTTCTTACAGTCTCCTGGTGGTTTTTTGGTGGGTCAGTCATCCCCAGATTGGCTCCCGTGGTTTCTTGGCCACATCAAATTCTGTGGCTTTTATGTTTTAGAAGAATGTGTGGCTTCAATTCATCCCTAAATATAGAAGAGTCTGGTTTCTATGACAGTTTTTTTATACGTCCATAAAGAGCAGTTTCTTTAAATCTTTCTTTGACGGGCATACCTTGTACTAGGAATACTTGTGATATTTCCTCCAGGTTACAGGGAAATTATAGGACTATCACTGTCTGAACACTAATGGACTCAGAATCTTAAGACTTAGATTTCAGCTGAAACTCAGCTTACCTGTTTATAAAAATGGGAATAATAACAGCAGCCTACCTACCTCATAGGACATTTCTGAGGACAAAATGAAATAACATACAAGTTATCCCCAAGTTTTACTAGTTTAAAACTGCATTAAGACTTTTGGGACACCCTCTATGCTAAAGTGCTTTGCAAACTGTAAAGCATCATACTCATGGTCATCAACATAGTTGACATTTCTATAGCAATGTAAGAATTAAAAAGCACTTTACAGACATCACCTCCTTTGGGTATTACAGTAACCTTATAAAGGAGAACCCCTGGAAGACATGGACTATTCAATTTTTTTCTCTGTAAACCAAGCACCCAACATGGTGGCTTTAACATTAAGTGCACTTAGTGGGAACTTAAGGAAAGCTTGTTGAACTGAATGAAGGTTAAGTACTATGGGCAAAATTACAGATGAAGAAAGTGAGGCTTGAGAACTTAAGTAGCTTGCCCACAGTCACACAGCTAGTAAAAGTCAGAGGCAGGATTTGAACCCAGTTCTCTGCTGCCCTCAATTTTTCAAAACACCACATTGTTACTATTATCAGAACTTTTCCCTCTACATTTAGGTTTGCTGGTACTTTGATAAGGTTTTTTTTAGACCAGATAATTTTTTAAATTTTAAATCATTTAAAGACCAGGAATATTATATAATATAGATAAATATATAATATACAATCAAATAATATAGATAAATATAATCTAGAAATGGAGAGAACTTTAGAGGCTATCTAGACCAAACCAAATATTTTACAAACTGAAGCCTAAAACGGAAAAGTAACCTGCCCAAAGTGTTATTTTATAATTCATAATTAACTGTTCAATACTGAGTAAAAGTCGTAACATAACTAAGCTTCAAACAAACTGGCACATAGTAGGTGTCTAATAAATGCTTATTGATTTCAAACATGCAATAATGCATCATCATATCATTGAGCTGCAAATGACTACTAATTTGTGTCTTCTACTTACTGAAAGGTCCTGACCTGGAATGAAGCCTGGGGGTGGGAGGTAGAGAATGGAGAAGAAATGGCTCCTAAAGAAAGTCAAGGTTAGGAGAATATGTGTCTAACCTAGTTGAGACCTACATTCCTCACTCCTTCATGCTCACTTTTATCCTCAAGACCAATATATACAATTCACCAGCAGGTGTGTGATTTGACATATTCTCGTCTATACCTCCAATGTTTGCCAATGTGCACACCAGTTCATTCTGGCTGAAAAGAGAAGGCTCGATAATTATTATACTAATGCTGATAAAGCTGATCTCTTCCAAAAGGAGGTGCTACCAGCTGCATTTCAGGTTTTTCACATTAAGAATGAAAGATTCACTGTGGGTTTGATTAGGGCATTGTAGCATGAGAAAAAAGATGGTCTGAATACAAGGAAGACATAATAAACCCAAACAAAAAGCAGTGAATTCTTGAATGCATAGTACTCATTTCTTCTAACAGGTTCAAGTCCAGATACGCTATTCATATGTGAACTCCTAAGTTCTAGGAGACAGTAAAGTACTATCATATCGAAAGCTTGCTTACTAGTTCCAGATGTAAAAGTAGAGAAAGAGAAGGCATTTTCAGTAACTTTATAAGGAAGTAAATTGGGGCACTAAGATGTGATGGGATTTGCCCCCTTTCAAATAATTATCCATGTACAGGCACAAAAAAAAATGATTGGTTCATTTGAGGAACTCAACAAGGGGCCTCCAGCCTCCTGGGCAGACTTTCTCCATCATTATATCACACTATCTAATTTACTTAATATATTCTCAGCTCTGCCTCCTGGGCACACTCTCTCCATCATTATATCACACCATCTAATTTACTGAATACATTCTCAGCTCTTCTCTTTATGCCTTATTCTCTTGATTCCTACAAGTAGGCATGCTTATATGGAAGCAAGTGGCTGGTTTCTATTCTAGATACACATCATTTGGGATTCTAGGGAGCAGTGAGTTATAGAAAGTGGTAATAACAACTCAGATTTAATAATGTTTTTAAGGTTTGCCAAGTGCTTTGCTCACAACAAACCCATGAGATACTTTTCCCATCAGTTTCCACCAATGTCAGATTCAGGATCTGCCTCTGAGTCTGATCCTCATTCCACTATTCTATGCTGTCTTTTTAGATCAGGAATAAATTATATAAATATTTTACACGTTGCACCTGTTTTCTGAAAATAATCAATAAAATCTGTTACACCCATAAGAATCCTGTGTGGAGGAGGATACCTACTTGGAACAACTGAACTGCATGTGCTTTTGGACCAATGATGTGAGATGTTTCCTGTAAAAGAACTGGCTCTCATGCATGTGTGCGCGCGCGCACACACACACACACACACACACACACAGTTACTGGAATAGACTGATTGCATATATTCAGCTAAATTCCCTTGAGCAATTTCACATAGCATTTAGACTTAGCAGACCTAAAACATATAACAGGCCCAGAGAAAAAGTAAGAACTTTGAAGATTTAGAGTTTTGTTCCCCTGCATGTGAATAACAACCTAAATTCCAGCAAAATGTAAACACCTCGAGGGTTGGAACAATGCCCTTTACTCCTAGTGCTTAACAGAGTACCTTGCAATAGGAAGTTAACAAATATTTGTTGAATTAAATCATTAACTTTCCTAGGAGTTACTTATGCCAATTAAAATATAGAATAGGAAGGAAATGAGCATTTATTAAATATGTCTATGTGCCAAGCACTGTGCTAAGCACTTTATAAAAATTATTTCATTTGATTCTCACAACAACCCTGGGAGGTAGGTAGCTATTATCATCTTCATTTTACAGATGAGCAAACTGAGGCAAAAAAGTTGAGTGACTTACCCAAGGTTGCATGACTAGTATCGGAAGCTACATTTGAACCCAGGTCTTGGTGACCCCAGGCCCAGTGCTCTATCCACTTTGCCTCTTAGCTGCCTCCTAGTATAACACCAATCCCACCTCCATCCATCCAATTCCTCAATGTGTTTATTGAAGTCAATAATTATCCATCCGTTCACGCCCAGTATCATACTAGGGTATATGATGGGGAAAAAAATCGGAAGACCTGCTTCCTGTCCTCAGAGACCTTAACAATCCAGTAGAAAAGACAAGATTTTTATGTATGTATGTATATGTATTTATAGTCATACACACACAAAAAAAAATGCTTAAGATCTACAATTTCCTCAGTGTAGAAATTTAGGAATAAAACCTCACTATAGGAATTTCCCCTGCATAGGCAGAACAAAATTCATCTTTGATTTAGTAGATGGGTCTTACGGAGTTGACTGAAGCCCAGAAAAGGTTAGTGACTTGCTCAGGGTCATATGGCAAATCAGTGCCAAAGGCAAGACTTAAACCAAGACCTTCAATCTGAACTATAATCCAGGAGAGGCGATATCAGTATGACAGAGAGAGCACTGGATTTGGAATCAGAGGACCCAGGTTCAAATCCTGTCTATGGAACTATCTGCGTGACCTCGGGTAAGTTCCTTAAGCCCTTTGGATCTCAGTTTCCTCATCTTTAAAAATTAGTAGGTTGGACTAGATCACCTCTGACACCCCGTCCAGTTCTAGGTTCTATGACTCCACGATCCATTCCATCCAATCAAATCAATGAGTATTGTTTAATGTGCACCAGGCACTGTGCTAGGTACTTGGGATACAAGTACATATGTTAGAGAGTCCCTTCCCTGATGGAGTTTATATTCTACTACGGAACTACAACATATGCAAAAAGAAGTCAAAATAGAATATGTGCAAAATAAATACAAAGGAATTTCGGGGACAATAATGTATTAACTGGAGGAATCGGGAAAGACCTCTTGTATCTTTCTCATTATTTCATATAGTTTTACATCTATGTATTACATCTCTATCAACATCTGGACCTATGGTTTTATCAGTGTGGGAGCTGTGTAGAAATTCCTCCACTGATGCAAATAGACTGACTAGTCTGTAACTTGTAGCCAGAGAATTGCTTGGGGGACTGACGGGTAAATGACTTACCCAGAGTCACACACCTAGGAAGAATCAGAGGCAGAACTCGAACTAGATTTTCTTGATGCCTCAGACAGCCCTATATATACACCACGTCATCCTGCCTATGCAGACATACCAAAAAACCCACCAAAAAACAAACCACAAGCAAAACCATGTCTAATCAAGTGCAACGAATCCTATCTATCCCTTCCACTTTCTATTCTAATTGCCATCTCCCAAATTCATGCCTTTAATCCCTTTCACCTAGAATTACTACAGTGGTCTCAACTCATCTACTGGTCTCCAGTATCTCATCCATCCAAACCTGCACACTACTGTTGGAATAACTGGCCTACAGCATAGCTTTAGATCAGAGCTGATCTAACACCTTCCATGTTTCTCTGTTGCTTTCAGAATAAAGGTTAAACCCTTAATTCACCATTTTGAGATTAGGAACTTGTTTCTACAAATGTCCTGACAAATGCTCAAAGGATTTTGAGTTGGGAGGAACTTGAATGATCACCTAAGAGATCATTTAAGAGGCCACAGACCACACGGCACACTGGCGAGAGCAGCGGACCTGGTATTGGGAGACCTAGATTTAAAATCTGACTGCAGACACTCACTAGGTAGATAAGCATGAGCAATTCATTTAATCTCTCAGACTCAGTTTCTTCATTTGTTGACTGGGGATAACAATATTTGTACTATTTATCTCACAGGGTCATTGTGACGAAAAGCACTTGGTAAACCTGAAAGCACTCTATTTGAGTTATTATCACTAAATCCAACCACATCCTTCTCTTTTACACATGAGAAAGCTGGGTCCCAGAACAAGGAATCGATTTGCCCAAAGACATACAATTATTAAGTGGCATAGCCAGGATTCGAGGCTAGTGTTAGCTCCACTATACCACACTGCTCCCCCCGCCCAAGGATGTTATCCATCTTTTACATGAAGACCTCGAACAATGAGAAACTAACCATGTTTACACTTTTGGACAACCCCTGACTGGTAGGAAGTGTTTTTCTTCCAACAATCCATACCATGTCGTTAGAAGGAATGGCTAGGGTGTGCCAGGAACAGGAGAGAAAAGGATACCTAAGCAGTTGTAGGGATATGACAAGTCTGGAAAGGGAGTTCAGAAAAAGAATGGGAAAGGCACAGTGTTTCAACTTGAGGAAATCAGTCAATGTGTCATGTCCCAGAACTGCCAAGAAACATAAGCTGCAGCCTGAACCAGCCAGCCAGGCATGTGCTGGAATGCTGCCCAGTCCCTACAGGGAGTAAGAATAGCATATTCCTCAATTATACCAACTCAACACTAAGGTCATACTATGTGCAAGGTATTGGAGATGCGAAACAAGACCCTCCAAAATACAATACTTATGGCCCTTCAGAAAAATTGATTCCCTATCCAATAGGCTCTTATAATGATGAATTTAGACCTTGTCCAGGGGATCTGAGGCACAAAATCCCCTGATACATAACCCTTCCATTCTTTCTCCCTTCTACCCAGCCCATTACACAAGCTAGCCAGGAGGATCAGCTAAATAAAGATTCTTGGAATATTCCAAGAAATTCATAGGGGTACTGGCTGGGCAATAAGGGAATAGGTCATTTCTCTTTATATTCCCTTGCTATTTTCCACCTAGAGCTGGCCCTAGTGAGTATTGCAGCAAGTGCTCACAGGACTCATCATTCCTCCTAATCTCAGATCTTCTGTCCTCAGAGGTACCAGGGTGGGGTCAGGCAGAGGAAGATCCTGCTGTTCTGGTACTTATGCCACAATCCTGGGGTCCCCCCACCCAGAGTATTAAAGAAAAAATTGCCTGTGAAGGAGGAAAGGGACCTCAGGCTAGCTGTAGTTTCCCTCATTTTAGAAGTCTCAGCATCATAGGGACTACTAGATATAGGCTTGGTATGTCTATGGGATAATCTAACTCTGACATTCTATATACAATGGGTGCTGTAGGAATGTCTGCAGATGGTAACAATAGATAGATATTGCCCCTGCTCTCCAAAAGCTCCCAAAAGAAACGGAGAAACGGAGTTTGCTATCCTGCAAACCCCACCACAGTCCAGGTATTTCTATCCAAACCAGCTTTCTTCTGCTTTTCCCTTACCTTCATTGAAGGTATCTTCAGTAGAGATGTGGGTGAGTGGGGACTGAGGCCGGGAGTCCCCACATAGGGAGTAGCTGTGCTCTGCCTGGATGAGAGGAGCAGGAGAGGCTGGAGATGGCTCCACCTCCATCATCTCATTCTTCTCAGAGAGGAAGGGATCATTCAAAAGCTGGCCCAGGACATTTTGGGAAAACTCATCCAGAAGCTCTGTGAAATGCTGTAAAACACAGGATGGTAGAACTCAGTTTCTGATAAAATCAATGACTTCATGCAGAAGCACAGTTAGGGTGGGTCAGTGGGGCTTTGAACCCAAGTCGGTGACATTAAGGGCATATAACTCCTGCAATAATCCTCCAACCTACAAGACCAGATACCACCCTTAGAGTCCAGGTGCCATAACACCCTTCTCCTACTACTGTACCCCCAATTTGCCCCATCTTCCTGTCTTCTCCAAGAAGAGTCAGGGGTCAAAGGCACAGGCTAGACTCTGGGGAATTACCTGTTTCCTCTAACAGTGTTTTCCCATTGGGGAGGATTGCTTTTCTTTGCCTTGAGGTGTGGTGCTGGGCACAGGTACCCAGGTTACACCTGTTGTGAGAGATATCCAGGATTCATGGTAATATTGAGATATGCCACTGAGGATTTGCCTAAACCCCAAGTGAGCTTTCCTCATCCAGTCCATCCTCCTCCTTCCCCTGGCAGCCTTTCCAACCATGGTATCCCAGACTTTCTGCTCAGAAAAGTTATCCTGGGGTCTCCTTCTTCCTCTAACCCACAGAGGTACTTCAGGGCTTTCCCCCTCGAGAGGTTTTATGTCCCAAAATCTATTTTTCTCAGGCACTAAAATGCCTAGTCACAGCTCTGACCCGCCATTTACACTCTGGGACCTAAGAAGAAAATGGCTCCTGGAAAGTTAGAATTGGCCAACAGAAGCTAATGACTCCATGAGACATTAAGAAATAATCAAAGTCAAAAGGAGAAAATGTGAAATATCTCATAGAAAAAAACATCTGACCTAGAAAACAGATCAAAGAGAGATAATTTAAGAATTATAACCTAATCCTAATTAAAATTTTATTTTTTTTTTACAAAATAGCTATTAGTATTAATTGTAAAAAGCTAGAAATAACCTAAATATCCAAAAATAGGGGAGATGGCTAAATAAATTATGGTACATTAATGTAGTGAAGTCATATAATGCCATTAAGATCAACAAATATGAGGAATACAGATAAATCTGGAAAGAACTTTATGAACTTATTCCAAGTGGCAAAAGCAAAGCCAAAAGAATGGATTATGTACTTATAATGACCCTATAAGAGGAAAATTGAATGAGAGAAATCAAAGTAGCCTGAGTTTAAGGTACTTAAAAGGAGTGATAGAAAAGTAGTTCCTTTACACTTTATTTGTCCTAAGTAATTAAACTGTCAAGTCTTACTTACTCAGTGTGATTGGTTGCACTGGTGGGCAATGTTGCTTAAAATTTTAAAAGGCATTCAATTTAAAAATAAAAAGAACATCAGAAAACTGTCTTCCCTGCATTGATTACCAGACACTTAATCAGTTCAATATGAAAAATAAGTCCTAGTTCCCCCTCATCTTCTCAGAATTCTCTGAATCCCTGTAACAATTAGGGACAATTTGGTGTTATGGATGAAATGCTGGACTGGGAGTCGGGAAGCCCTGGGTTCAAATCCTGACTCTACCATTTCCTCCCCATGTGACCCAAAGATAGCTACTTAGCCTTTCTAGACCTACCTCAGGTTCCTCATTCTTAAGACAGACAAGAGTCAGACTAGATGATGTCTAAAGTCTCTTCCAACTCAAATTCTAGTATCTGTGGTTTCATAAATTAGCCTTCCAAAAAGCCTCCAATCTTGTTCCATACAACATGTGGGCATTTTGAATGGGAGGTTCTGCAATGCTCCAACAATCTATCAGCACCATGGTAATGATATCCTCAGAGAGTTTCTCTGTCTTTAACACTGCAAGCTTCTCCTCTAAGCTACATGAAAAAACCCTCAACCACTTTATAATTCTGACACTCAGATGCTTTTTTTTTCCAAGCTAAAAGAAACACCTTCCACAAGGCCTCCAAGTGTATCCACTACATATGAAACCCCATTTAAAAAAAAAAGTGCACTGGAGGAAAAGTGTAGAATTTGGGTTTTTTTTTTTTGTCCCATCATCCATGGGACAGCAAAGGCTTTTTTTTTTTTTTTTGGAGGAGAAGGGAAGGCAAGGCAATTGGGGTTAAGTGACTTGCCCAAGGTCACACAGCTAGTAAGTACAAAGTGTCTGTGGCCACATTTGAGTTCATGTCTTCCTGACTCCAGGGCCGGTGCTCTATTCACTGCACCACCTAGCTTCTCCCAAAGGCTTTACAGAATAGAGTCACTGGACTGAGAGTTGTGGGTTTCCTTTACACTCAGCCAATAATCAGCTACATAACCTGAAGCAAGTCACTCCAATTCTCTTGACTTTCCAGTTTAGTCAACTGTCAAATGAAAGGGCTGGACCTGATGCTTTCTAAGATCCCTTCTAGTGTATTCACAATGTTCATTCTATGATTCTAGGGGTGTGAGATAAAAGATTTGGAACCACCCATAGGTAGGGAAAACAGTTCCTCAAATCCACCCACTTCTACAATCATTCTGTAGGTAGTTTCTTTCAAAGATGACATTTAAAAGGACTGTGGAAAAAAGCACCTACTTCCTGTGCATCCTGGCCACCAAAGCCACCTTCGGTCAACTTAAGGTACCTTTAGCCTGAACCCTTGTTTGGTCCACTCTAACCTTTAGGTTATTAGTTAAATTTCATCAAAGATTATGAGATAATTAATCATTAGGTAATCATTAATAATGGTAGGAGATGCCTACAGTCAGAGGCACTGGGACTGTTCTATTTCCAAATCAGAGAACTCAGTAATCCTCCTATTCCTGATAATCAAAGAAAGAATTGGAAGGGACCTCTGATATCATTTATTGCAGACTATATCCCAACAAGATTTCCCCTCTGTGTTACCTCTCCTTGAAAACCTCCAGTGAAGGGAAATTTGACATCTAGCAAAACAACCCATACAACCCAATTGTTTGGAAGTTTTTCTTTACATCTGGCCTACATATACCTCCTGCTTCCTGCAACTTTCACATGCTGCTTCCAGTTCTGCCTCTTAGAGCCAAGCAGAATAAGTCTAATCCCTGTTCCATGTGGAATCCTTCAGATAATTAAAAACTGTTATCATGTGCTCTCTAAACAAATCATCCTCAATTCCTTAACATATGCTCAAAGGACACATTCTCCACTCCTCTTTGGCATAAGCTATAGTTTGTCTATGTTCTTCCTGAAGTGGAGCATCCAGAACTGAATCCAGTCCCCCAGGTGGGATCTTACTAGAGCAGAGAGTAGTAATGATGGGGATTGGAACCCCGAGAAGGAAAATACCATGTCTTTGGGATCTGGACCCCAAAAAGGAAAAGCCTCTGGACCTTCTCACAGGGCCCAGGTCCCTGGTGTCCACCTGGGGTACCCCGCCTTTCCCAGTTAATCCTTTCATCATTCTTTTTAGGGGTTCAGATCTCATCCCCATTAGTAAAACTATTTCCTCTCTCATTCTTTTCTATTCTATTCTCTCATCCAACTTAATTAACACAGCCCAAAAATTTACTGACATTTTTTGGCTCTGCCATGCCATACTGGTGATTCACATTAAGCTTGTAATCCACTAAGAGGCAATGTGGTACAGTGGAAATAACCTTGGACTCTGGAGTCAGAGGACCTAGGTTTGAATCTTACCATTTACATTTACTACCAATGTAGCCTTGGGTAGTGATCTTAGCCTACCTCAGTTTCTTCATCTATAAGATGAGAGGGTTGAAGTAGACATCTTAAGTTCCTTTCCAGTTCAACATCTAAGCATTGGAAGAGACCTCAGATATCATTTATTCCAGACTATAGCTCAACAAGGTTCCCCCTCTGTGTCACCTGTCCTTGAAAACTTCCAGTGAAGGGAAATTTGACATCTAGCAAAACAATCCCTCTATGGTCCTATGGTCTTTCTCATAGAATCTCTTATCTAGTCGCATCTCTCTGCACTCCATATTTGTGAAATTGATTATTAATGCATGGATAAGTTGTATTTATCCATACTAAACTTCCTCTTATTCAACTGGCTGATAAGTGTGGGTAGCTGAAATTTTAAAAATGCTAACTGCAATCTAGATGTTGGCCATTCCTCCCAAATTGATATCATTTGAAAATCTGACAAATATGGCTTCCTCAAAATAATTGATAAAAATGCTAAAAAGCACAGAGCCAACAAATCCCTAAGATCCTCCATCGGAGACCTTTCTCCTTCTTTACAACAATTACTCTGACTCTAGCCATAAAATTAGTTTTGAATTCGCATATCATCTAGCCTCTATTTATCTTGTCCACAAGGGTAGCAAGAGAAACTTTTTCAGCAAACACTTCGCTAAAATTGAATTATGTTATGTCTACAATATTCCCTCTGAGCTACCAGTCTAGCTACCCTGTCAAAGAAATACATTTTGTCTGGCATGACTTGTTCTTGTTGAAATTACAGTAGCTTTTAATGTTAAACGTTTCTCTTTCTAAATGCTCATGAATAAATAAATAAATGTTCTAGAATTTCGCCAAGAACAGAAATTAGGCTCACTGGGCTATAGTTTGCAAACTCGGTCCTTTCCCCCACCATTTTTTTTTTTAAAAATCAGGACATCTGAATGCTTCTAACCTGATGACACCCTTCCCATTCTCCAAAACATTTCAAAGTTCACCAATCACAGCTTCAGAATCAAGCCTGCCCATTTTCTTCAGTACCATAGAATGTAGTTTGTGGTGAACTAGGGACTTGAACTCATTAAGAGCAATTAAATGCTGCCTAATAGCCTCATAGATAATAGGTTTCCATACCCACCAACCATCCTTTCCAATCCAAAGGCCATTTTCCTTGGAAAACAAATTTTAAAAAAATTTGAATAGCTCAATCTCACCAGAGTCAATTATCCTCATCCTATTCACCCTAAAAGGCAGTCCAAATGCTTCTTTCGTCTTCTCTAGCTTTTAAGAGGTGGTTTTGTTTCTGTTTTTTAAATAATGCCTTGTTGTTGTTTATCACCAGTCTCAGTTGATTATGGTCTTTAGAGCTCCTGACTTGAGTCTTATAGGACCATAGGTACCACTCTCTTAAATTAGCCTTTCATTACCCCTAGTCTCCCTTTTTCATCATCTGGATAATTTATGCTTATGTCTTCAGAACTTCATTCTTGGGAGCTTCTCATCCCTCTGGATTTGACCTTCTCTGCAGAATATTAGGTCATTGAACTGAATCCTACCTATCCTTTTTCTGAATGCCTTGAAATCCACTCTCCCCAAATCTAGGCTGAAGATGATTCTGCCTGTTTGTCTTCACCTTCTATATTGTGGACTCTATAATAGATCGGCCACTTGCCCACAATTGAACATCATGCTATTTCAGCAACTGGTCATTGTTGGTAAGACTCAAGTTTAGAATAGCAGCCCCTCTAATCGCTTCTTCCATCTGTTAAAGGTAGACAGTAAGATAAGTCAGTAAGCTTGCTGTGGTTTTTGGCGGACAGAGAGCTACAGCAAACATCTGGATATCTGAAGTGCCCTCTTCACATGACTCCATGCCAAACTTGTGATCTGGGTCCTCAAACTCTGGATTTAATTCTTTCTCCAGCTAGTCTGTAGTACACATCTATGACAATCATTTCCATTTCATTCGCCACTGACCTTTACTCAAATAAATATGCTTTCCAGCATCTTTCTCCACCCAGGTGCTGGCCATCTCACATGAGTATACCTTCTTAATATACAATGCGGCTCTCCTGCTCCTTTGATCTAGTCTGTTCTTTTATTCCAATCATGGCTCCCATTCCATTAAGGCTCTGTAGCCATAATGGCCTTTGTTTTCTTTGAATGACTCAGCTTACCTCATTGAGCCTCTGGACACTGTGGCTTGCTCTTCCGGGGCAGGAGGCCCGGGGAGCATGCCGGGAAGCAGACAACTTCCTGTGTGAGGAGTCATGGGGCTGGCTGAGGGGAGGTGTTAACCTCTACCCTAGGGGGAGGGGCCAACTCAGGAACCAATCGGCCCTGGTCATTAGGGCGGAGCTTGATGATGTCAGAGACCCTGTAGGAGGGGAGAGGACAGCTCGAAGAGCTTCCTCTCTTTTCCTTTTCCGGTTGGAGCCAGAGGCAGTTACAACGACCGTTACAGAGGCAGTTACGACCGTTACATCGTCAGTTTCAGTTGCAGCTTCAGTTTCAGAAACAGACACAGCTGAGGCAGGAGCTGCCAGCAGCAGAGCTGATCTACGGGAGGAAGCTGAACAAAGACTTCAGTCCAGTGGGTAATCTTATTACCATCAAGGGGGAAACATGATTTTGCTTTACGCAATCATGTTTCTCTGTAGCCTCCTGGTTACTCTTTCAAGGCGTACCTATTGGGCCTGGAAGATTATGACCAACATATCAAAATGGGGCTTCTGGTTCATGGGTTGGTTACTGTGGAGCCTAAATAAATGTTTTGATTCTTCTGCCTTCTACTTTGAGAGTTTCTTCTATCCGGCGATTCCGAACCTTTCAGACATGTTTATGATCCTCTTTGAGATTATAAACTCGGCCCTCCTGATACATTTGGCGTCACGAACAGGATCGCTAGGTATAAGATCTCTATTTAGAAGCAGAACAATTTCAGAGGAAGAGATGAATATCCCAGGATGGGAGGATCCATTTTATTCCTCCCTAGCAAAAGAATTGGCTAAAAAAGCTGGACCCTGTGAAAACTGGGAACCAAGGCTACGGAGAGGAGATCCTAGGGATTTGGAAAAGTGTTTACGAGAAGTTGGGATTCAGTCAGGGGCATCACTATCTAGGCAAAGCTGGATAGTGTTATCAGCCTACCGGCTAGTATACGAAAGATTGAGATTAAGTGAAAGACATAGGGGCACTCCTACCCCACAGGAAGAAGAGGAATCTCAGATAGCAGGAGACCAAACTGACTCAAATGAGAACTTTTCTATTAATGTGGCTAAGAGCAACAGGAGACCAAAAAAGCCCAGAGTGCATTTCAACCCAGCCCAGAAAGAGCCGGCTGAGGCACAAAACACTACTGGGGTTCGGGATGTGCCTCACACAGAGAATAGGAGATGGTTAAATGATCAGACAAGGGCTCGACCCATACAAAGGAGGAAGACAGAAACCCGAGGTGAAGATTCAGTTACAAGGGAAATTCAGGAAGATTTCTCACCGCAAGAGGTCACAGATATTTTGAGTAGATTCAGCCAAAGAATAGGAGAACCATTGATATCTTGGATGGTAAGACTCAGTGATCAAGGGGCCGGTGGAATATCAGTAGATGGGACAGACTGCATGAGATTCATAGGTATCAGCCATGATCCTCTAGTTCAACAAGCTTTTAGGGAACATCATCAGCAAGGAGATGGTGATAGCAGGACTACTCTGTTGGCATTAGCCGCTGTGGGATGCAATAAGAGATATGCTACTGATTCTATGTGGCCCACTGAGCACAGACCCTGGTATTCACTTAGAGATTGTATCATGAGACTAAAGGAGGAGGTAATGAAGACTGCCATTATGACAGGAACTGCAGACAAATATTACAATGATTCAATGGAACTGCCTCATAGGAATTTAATAATTAGGACAGCTCCCCCTGCTTATAAACAACTAATTTTGAATTTATTACTTGGAGAAGTAGGGAGCCGTCTTACAACAGTGATAAATAAGATTTTACAGTTATATGACTTAGGTGACTGGGGAAGGGATAGATCTCCTCAAGAGAGAAGGGTGAATAACCAGCAAACTTGGCGCCAAAGGAGAGTAACAAGGAAAGAAATGTTTACTACTTTATTGAGAGCAGGGGTAGGTTTTGAAATGATAGATGGAATTCCAACCAATGAATTATACAGAATGTATAGAGGACTTGATAACACGAGAAATAGGGAAATAAGAACTGCTCCTGCAAGCCTACAAGCCACTCAGACTGAAGGTGACCTTGTGTGATTAACGGATGAAAACTTGTACATTTGGGGAAAGGCTGGGAGGACAATCTTAGTCTATATCTAGGGTGGGATCCTCTTGGCTTCCTCATTATGTTCCTTTTGAAAAGAAACATTTCCCACCTGAGTTTGGCTCTGATGTTGGATCTTTGCATAATTGAAATCTCAACCAAACTTGAGATGATTTTATTTGAAGAATTATAGTCTATACTTGTCTATTCTTTTTGTCCTTTGTTTTGGCTAACCTTGTTGCTAGTTTTGTTTCCTTCAGGCTTAAGCACCCTGCACTTTCTGGTGACTGCCTAAGCATGTAGCATTCTTGGAATTCCTGCCAGCTCGTTAAAGAAATGACCTCTGGAATGGGACTTTTTGGGGGCAGGGCCATCTCTACATCCAATTTCAGCATGAAGAAGCTATGGAAAATGAGACCTTCACCCCTCACCCCAAGATTTTGAGCCCCAATCGTTCAAGGGGGGTGGAAATGATGATAGTGTTCTGTTTACTTATTTTGTGTTATCCTTGCTGTGTTGTTTTATTGTTATGATATTATTGATCCTATGTAATGGATACAAGGATTTAGGGATGGACATTTGAATTATTAATAATTATTTTGGGGATGATTGATTGAAGAGATTATTTTGCTGGGATCTAGGGGTGGATCGCATTTGAATCGTTAACCAATGTTTGGGAATGTCACTGAATGATATGTTTTGCTTTATAATGAATGATATGTTTTAGTTTCCTTTGTAATTGGATCACAATGTATGTTCTAGGATACATGGCTGATTAGATTATGTATCCTATAACAAGGGGTGGAGTGTAGCCATAATGGCCTTTGTTTTCTTTGAATGACTCAGCTTACCTCATTGAGCCTCTGGACACTGTGGCTTGCTCTTCCGGGGCAGGAGGCCCGGGGAGCATGCCGGGAAGCAGACAACTTCCTGTGTGAGGAGTCATGGGGCTGGCTGAGGGGAGGTGTTAACCTCTACCCTAGGGGGAGGGGCCAACTCAGGAACCAATCGGCCCTGGTCATTAGGGCGGAGCTTGATGATGTCAGAGACCCTGTAGGAGGGGAGAGGACAGCTCGAAGAGCTTCCTCTCTTTTCCTTTTCCGGTTGGAGCCAGAGGCAGTTACAACGACCGTTACAGAGGCAGTTACGACCGTTACATCGTCAGTTTCAGTTGCAGCTTCAGTTTCAGAAACAGACACAGCTGAGGCAGGAGCTGCCAGCAGCAGAGCTGATCTACGGGAGGAAGCTGAACAAAGACTTCAGTCCAGTGGGTAATCTTATTACCATCAAGGGGGAAACATGATTTTGCTTTACGCAATCATGTTTCTCTGTAGCCTCCTGGTTACTCTTTCAAGGCGTACCTATTGGGCCTGGAAGATTATGACCAACATATCAAAATGGGGCTTCTGGTTCATGGGTTGGTTACTGTGGAGCCTAAATAAATGTTTTGATTCTTCTGCCTTCTACTTTGAGAGTTTCTTCTATCCGGCGATTCCGAACCTTTCAGACATGTTTATGATCCTCTTTGAGATTATAAACTCGGCCCTCCTGATACATTCTCAAAGACCTTTAAGGTCAAATCTGCCTCTCTACATTAAGGCCTCTAGTTTATGCCACTTGTGACTTGTTTGCACACAGACAACTTTTTTATTCTTAGCTTTTATTGGATACTGTCTCCCACAACTTTCTAGTCCTCTCTTTTGCTACCCTTCTTCCCATGGTTCCTCACTTGTAAGATGAGGAAATCAGACTAGATGACCTCTAAAGCAGGGACTTTAGAGCTCTAAATCTATGATCTATGGTTTGCTAAGTTGTGTCTCCAAGAAGCCCAAAGTCTGGCCTGAATAGACAGCATTTTTCCAGACAGTGTATGAATACATTCGGAAGGTTCTGCAATGTTCCAACAATCTTTCAGCACCATGGTAATGACATCCTCAGAGATTTTTCTCAACCACTTCATACCTTTGACACTCCGAGCTTTTCTTTCAGGCTACCTGAAAATCCCCTGAACTACTAGAAAATTTTTAGACTAAGACCTTCACCACCACCAATCCCCTCCACCCCCCAGGCTAGCTGAAAACATCCTCTACAAGGCTTCAAAGAGCATCAGCTAAGTGTGAAACAAACAAACCAAAAAATACACCTTAGAGCAAGTGTATGTTTGAAAGTTTATCACACCATCCACAGGACAGCAAAGGCTTTGTAATCCAGAGGAAACAACATTGGACAGAGTCCAAAAGACCTGGGTTTAGTCCTGGCTCTGCCACTGATTAGCTAGGTAGCCTTGAGCAAAACATTTCACCTCTTTCTCTCTAAGAACCTATTCTCTATAGTCCCAGGTTTGGAAGATCTGTGGGGTGTTAAGTTTTCATTCTCCTCTCCCACTACTATCTTCAGACAAAAGTCTTCCCGATCAGACCTACAAGACTCCGGATAACTATGTGGTTTTGCTAGTTCTTGTTATGGGCATATAATCTCTGTCCCAGAGCTCCTCATTCCCATATTCTCAATTGCAATCCAGAAACCCAAATCCCTTTCTCAAACACTACCTTTTTAGCCAAATTCTGTTCCCTAACCCACTTATTCTGAATTCTCTTCTTTTAATCAGTTATAGTAATGAAAACATCACCATGAATTCATAATCCTTAACAATGTTTCTCAGTATGTTTCCATGATTGCACACGCATAATCTGTATCAGATTGCTTGCCATTTTGGGGAGGTGGAAGGGAAGGGAGAGAGGAAGAAAAATTTGGAACTCAAAATCTTATAAAAATGAATGTTGAAAACTATCTTTACATGTGATTGGAAAAAATGAAATACTATTTACAAAAAAAAAATTTAAATAGCCTTTTGAGAAGAAAAAACACCACCACAATGTTTCTCAGGTTCCTTCTAGTAGTATCATCTTTCTCCACATGAATCACCCTGAAAAATATCATAGACCAGAGACATGCCCCAGGAAGACAGCAAGCTTTATTGTTGTTTGTCGCGTTAACAAACAGCTGCCTCAGTACTTCTTTGCAAGGAGTGAATAATCACTACCACTTGCCCCTTCCTCTCACTAACTTCTCAGAAGCCCCTCACCCAGGCCCTCCCCACCACCACCCCACACATACTCCTAAGACCTGCTAACTTTCTTGACCAAAGAGATTTTCTTTAAGCACTGGCCGAACGTGTCATTCTTCTACTAGGTTAACTCCGATGATTATTATCCTTAGGGCAAAATAAAAAAACTCCCAGCTTGCATTTACTGATCTTCACAATCTGATCCCAGCCTAGCTTTCCACACATTACTCCATAAACTGGGCTACTTACTGTCTCTCTCATACACACACTTTATACTAGCTGTCCTCGTGTCTCTCTCCTCACCTGTACCTTTCTGAATCCCGGGTTCCTTTCAATACTCAGCCCAAGCACTTCCTTCTGCATGAGGCCATCCATCCCTAATTTCACTTGGCTGCCCAAGCTTTCTTTCCAAAGTTACCTAGTATTTACTTTATATATGTACTGTATATGACTATGTATGTATGCTGTCTATAACTATATTTGAACATGTTTTCTCTCCCATTAGAATATAAACCCAAGTGAGACATGAGTAGGTAATTTGTGCATGTTTTCTATTTGCACACATTCTCAAAGTACTTTTTTTCTTGGATCAAGGCTCTCAGTTCCCTTTTTGTTTCTGGAAGCATCTGAGATTTTCTTAGACAATAATAGCCAGCTGTCCATAGCCTAACATCCTCAAATTACCAGGGTGAACCAGATATTCAAGCTTTTCCTAGGACGCCAAAAGGAAAACTCTTTAGCACCATCTCTCATCCCAAGATAATAGCAAATTCAATCCTCAATTTAACATTTACCTTAATGTAATTTATGGCTTTTACTCCCACACTTAATCCACTGAGACCCCTTCAGTGGTCCCTGATAACCCTACATATGACAACCAACTATGTGCCCACCCCCCTCAACCCCCAGCAGCTAGAGATAGGAAAAACAGGAGATGCTAAGCACATACTTTCAATTCTCTCCTTTTCCTTCTCCAAATGCCTGGATCTCTATGCACACATGTAACAACACACGTAGAATTTATACTAGGGCTGGAGGTGGGGGAGAGTAACAGGGGTCTGTAATGGCAAATTTTGTTTGTTTTATTGGCGAGTGATTTGAGACCTGGAATGCTTTTTTTTCTGGTATGCTGGAGGTATAAAAGCGTGTTTGCTTGAGTTGAATTGTGTTTCATGCCAAAACCACTATGAAGAGTTAAGAGCTCCCCTATTCCCCTTCTGCCTCCCACCGACCTCACCCTCTACACCCACCTCTAAGGTAGAAGAAATCCAATCAGATCTTTTTCTCATAGAATAGGGGCCCTGCCCACAGGCCTGTGTGTATGCACACATGCAACAAAGGGAGCAAATAAGACTATTTTTAGTGTCATTCACACTGTTATTACAATAATTGGTAGAAAAAGGAGCTATAGTAATAATACTTAATTTTATTAATTGCTAAAATAATACTTAATAAAAAGATCTATGCTACTAATACTAATAATAATTGAGCTGGTCATATCACTTCTCTACTTAAAACTGGCTATTATAGGCTACCTCATCAAGATCAAACTACATTGCCAGGGGGTGAAAGCCCTCCCACATTTTGATGTCACCTTCTTTTTTCTGGTCTTACCTATAAAACTACTCTACCCCTTGAATACATCCTATACTTTTCTCCCTTCATGTATTTTTGATGCCTGCAAAATCTTCCTGAATTCCAACATATTCTTTAAAACCCAAATCAAATATTACTTCTTTTATTGAATCTTCCTTGTTCATCCACCCCTGATAATGAGCTTTTTGTTCCCTTGGACTTCACGTAGGACTTTATTATCTTTAATTATAACATGATAATGTGTATTAGCTTTTGTATTTGTAGCTATCTGGGTTTGTGTTTTAATCCCTTTACTAGACTATAAAATCCTTGAGGGTAGGGATCTAATCTAAAGTTTACCTCTCCTCTAGCATCTAGAAAGTTGCTCTATATGCAGTAGGTGCTTAATATTTGTTGAATTGAACACCATTATTGGGGCTGCTCCCTATACAATTCCCCAATGCCTTAGTATAAACTGCTTTGGGCAAAACAACAAAAGAGATGAACAACATATTACCTGATTACCAATGTTTCCAGACTTAGCTAGATTAGTCTTCAGACGGAAGTCTGTCACCAGCCTGTACTGGAAGCTTTTCTAACTTGATAGGGCCTGCCAGAGCTAAGGTAGGGTATTTCTGTGAACAGAAACTAGGAGAAGCTACTGAATTAAATGTGTGGGAAGAGAGCACTTTCAACCTGAAGTTGAAGGGTGGGCCTGGCATTCATTCCTGAAAAGGACCTTTTTTTCTCCTTGTGACCAAATGGATGGAAGAAAATAATTCAGGCCAGAAAATACAAAGAAAGATGAAGAACCCAAAAGATCTGATGAAAAGATTAGCCAGTTTCCCTGGAAAGTGAAAGAGAGATAGATGATTCAGAAGATATTGAACAATGCTTTAAACCAAATTGAATTAATTTAGTCATGGACAACCAGACTTGTCGTTTACCTATATTATATATAGTTTGTACAGTTGAAAACAAATGGCTGTGTATCTATGCAAGTAGATGCCTTGGAGAAAGGAGGACCTTCAGAGAAGTGAAAGAGGTGAAAGATGGTGAAAGGAAAGAGGGAAGGGAACAAGCATTTATTAAGAGCCTACTATGTGCTAAGTCCTTTTTACAACTAGTATCTCATTGGATCCTCCCAACAACCTTTCAAGGGAAGTGCTACTATTATCCCTATGTTACAGATATTTACAGATAGTTTCCATCTCTGTAAAATGAGGGGATTTAGAGGAACCAACTCAAAATCTATGACCCTCTGACTTGTCTGCACTGGAAAGGTGCCAAGGACAGGCACAACACATAAAGCATTCAGGCAAAAAAAAATGCCAATAACAAAATTTCTGCCGGCTGCCTTCCCTCAGGTCAATAACATGTGGCAGAAACAGATGGAGATAGAGCCCAGACAGTATAGTCATGCCCTCCTTGAGCCCAGAGGCTTTGCACCCAACCACACCCACCCAAAGGCAACAAGATGCAGCCAGTCTAATAATCCAGCAGCTGTAGTTACTACCCTTCTCCTTCCACATCCCAGCTATGTGTCACCCCCACACCGTTGCAAGGAGGGGGCAACACAGTTCACCTATGATTGGCTCCATAATACTCACACTACCTCCCTTCACAGTGCTGTTGGGTTCACTCTCTCCCTCCCTACTATATCCAATCCAATCAGTCACATCAATACCTGTCAATTTCACCTTCGCGGCATCTCTCCCATATGTCTCCTTCTTTCCTCTAACACTGCCACCAGCCTGATGCAGGCCCTCATCACCTCACATCTGGACTATTGCAATAGTATTTTGGTTGATCTCCCTTCCTCAAGTGTCTCCCTACTCCAGTGCGTCTTCTACTCAGCTTCCTAAAGCCCCAGTTTGACCACATCACCCACCTAGTCAATAAACTCCACTGGCCCTCTATCTCCTCCAGGATTAAATATAAAACCCTCTGCCATTCAAATCGTTTTATAACTTGCCCCTTCCCCCACTTTCCAGTCATCTTACACCTTATACTCCCCACCCCTCACTTTGGGATGCAGTAACACTGGCCTCTCTGCTGTTCCTCCAACAAGACATTTCATCTCTTGACCCCAGGCACTTGCACTCACTGTCCTTCAACCCTGGAATGCTCTCCCTCCTCATCCCTGTCTGTTGGCTTCCTTTAAGTCCCAGATAAAATCCTACCTTCTACATGAAGCCTTCCCCAATTTCTCTTCATTTTGGTGCCTTTGCTTTACTGATTATTTCCAATTTATCCTGAATACAGCTTATTTATATATAGTTGTTTGCATATTATCTCTCCCATTAGACTGCGAGCACCTTAATTCTTTGCCTTTCTTTGTATCTCCCAGTGCTTGGCATAGAGTGAGGCTTAATAAATGTTTATTGACTTGGAAAGAAAGCACTTTGCAAACTTTATGGCATGATATAGATAGGATCATAGATTTGTTGGTGTAGGTTGAAATCAGTTCATAGATCTTGAGTCTGAAGGAACCTTAAGGGTCATTTAGTCCAACCTACCCTTGCCCCTAAAACACACACACACACACACACACACACACTTCATTGTTACATATAAATCCCAGTGGAGTTGAAGTGATTTAAGTTTTGTTTAAGTGATTTGTTTTACCACAAATAAAAGCTGAGATTTTAACCTAAATCCTGACTCAAAAAACAAATGGCAAATATTTTAAATAATTATAATACTTTTGAAAAAGGAAGAAGAGTGAATAGTATTGTGTGGGATAGTGAGAGAATAAAGTGTGAAGACTTCACAGGAAATATATATATACATATGTACACATATATATGTACATATATGTATTTATATCTAAAATGTTTAGGAATCAATATTTAGAGAAAAGGGAAATAGGATAAATTTGAGTATGTGGGAATCTGATTATTTAGCCTTTAGGAATATCTTTCTCCCCCTCCTCCTTTAGATTTACAGATGTCACCTCAGCTATGAGTGGAATACAAGATTGTGAAAGCTTCCCTATGAATAACTCAGGCAAGGCAATATTCAAAATAGAGATAGTACTTAAAAATTTAGTTAGGATGTGAACCTCACCAGGCTTAAGTTTCGTTTCCTGTAAATCATATGATTTCAGGGAAATCAGATGGTATTCCCCTCTCCCCCTCCCCTCACCTATTTCCCCCTATAAGGTAATTCTGTAGTTTCTGTGCTTGTATTGGCTAAAAACTTATTTCTTTATTCCTGGTTAGATTGCGAGGCCACTTGTCTGCTGCCAATGGGGATGGGGGGGGTCCAGCCTCTGGGGGTGGGATTTCTTAGAATTGTTTGTACAAGGGTATATACCTCCCTGCTTGCCTTCTCCCCCTCGACTCTCTCATCACTGCTAGTCCTCACTAGTAGTGAGAGAGATGCCCAACTCTCTTGAGACTTGATCAAATAATGCTTCTGTTTTTCCTAACTTGAGAAACCTCTTTTTTTTACTTGAGTTGGTGGTCTTCTGACCCACACAGTATAGTGACTAGAGCCAGCCTCAAAGCCAAGAACACCTGGGTTCAAATCCTGCTTCCAATACGTACTGGCTGTGTGACTCCAGGCAAATTACTTAGCCTCTCAGTACTCCTAAGTCAGTGGTATCAAACTCAAATAGAAATAAATCCCTTCAGGTCTCATATTGACTTAGAAGACTACAAATAAATGTTACCTATGTTGTATTATATTTTTATTCATTTTGGTAACGTTTCCCAATCATATTTAAATGTGATTTGGGCCTCAATCAGAGTTTTGTGGCATCACATGCCAGGAGTTTGACACCTCTATCTAGGCAACTCTCTAAGTCATAAATTTATAGACATAATTATAGAGAGGCTACTAAGTCGACCTGCATTGGTAGAGGGAGTTTCCTCACCCAGGAATTTCTTCTGTCAATGAAATAACAAGTCTAATCCTGATTCCTTTTAGATGAAGCTTCTTACACATTAAAATCAAAACCAAAAAAAAAAAAACAACTTAATTCACTTTTTTTTTTTGGTCTAGACTTACGATTTCATTAGTAAATGAAGAAATGTCCTCTGCCAATGCAGAGATACAACCCTTGTCCCCCTAGGCCTGATTGGCTACCCTGCTTGCCAGGAAAAAGGTCTACCCACTATCTGGACTCAAATATTCCATTAATGTTTGGTCAGTTTCCTCTTAGGGCAGAAGAAATTAAGGCAGCAATGGAAGTGTGATCTGGAACAGGTAAGGCCCTTTATCTCTCTAAACTGAAGTTTCCACAGCTGTATTATGAGGGAGCTGGACTGAACGGTTGCCAGAGTTCCAACTCTAATGTCCTACAATCTCAGGTCTAGAATTCGATGATTCTTTAGGAACACAGAGACCATAAAAAATACAAATAGTATGAGCGATATTTCAGTCTTCCATCTCTCATCCACTAATCCCCTTGAGGCACAGAAACCACCACCATCACTGGCCTGGCTAGAAACAAGCCCAGGCAGTTGGGCAGGAAGTAGCCAGCACACAACCCCACTAATGTTAGTCACACAGGCAGCTTTCACTTCATCAGCCAGCCCCTCCAGAAATACCTCACAGGGATTTGATATTCTTCATTCACTGCTGGGGTTGGGGAACACTGCTGTGTTATCCCTAAAAGGGGGGGAGGGAGAGAAGCAGGGGAAAGCTGGAAAGCAAGGCTGTGTTTGTATGCCTGGGACTTGGTGGGGAGGTTGTATAAACTGAGCTGCCTTTGTTGACACTGTGCTCCCCTTCTCCAAAGCAACATCTGTTCCCTCTCTGCAGCACAAATAAAGTTGTTTTGTTTTGGTTTTTTTCCCCATCAGCAACCCCTGGATAACCAAGAAGCCCTTCCTGGGCTAGCTAGGCTTCATTGAGCCCTCCCTTCTCTGAACATCTGAACCACAGAGAAAAGTCTTTAGCAATACTCCATCAGTCAATGTTCTTTCATTTCTTTACTTGTGTTAGGCTTGTCTCTTCAATCAGTCTGTAAACTTTTTGGGGAGTGGAGGGTGTCATGACTTATCCTTCTTTATAGCTTCCTTCCAGTGGGCCTAGCTCAGTGTTGGACCCATGGTAAGTACACAATAAAAATAGAGCAGGATTTGGAGTTGGAATTAGGGACCTCAGAAAACCACAAGATTTTCCCAATAGAACTGGAAGATATCTTAGAGGTCATTTAGTCCAACTCTTTCATTTTACAAATAAGGAAACTAAGGCCCAGAGAGATGAATCAACTTGCCCAGAAGCAGATAGTATTGAAATAAGAAGACAGCTGGATTTAAGGTCAGTTTGGTCTCACTCCAAATCCCATGTTCTTTCTACTACACTATTTTGCCTACTATGTTACTTACTGACTATGCCCACAGTACAGATCCCCTCCCTCTCCTAGTCTTTTAACACAACTCAGGAAGGAAAATTTGTTCAGCTGGGTCTCCTTGGCAGCTATTAGCTTCAGGGATGGGGGAAAAAAACATCACCCTAAGGGTATCATTATGCAGGCCTCAACCACAGGTCTTCCCTCCATGAATGTCATCTAGACATATATTCCCTAAGTGAAAGCTGGGATCTAACTTCTTGGAAAACAATAAACCAAACAAAATAAACCTTTTACAATATTCTGCACCAGCTGATCAATGTCCCTAACACATATCTACAATCAAATCACTTCCCAGTTCAAAATTCTTCAGCAGCTCCCTAATGTCAACCAAATTTCTTAAGTCCAAATAAAGTCCAAATTCCTTAGCCTGGCATTCAAGGCTCTCCATGATCTGAATCCACCCTACTTTCCCAAATTCCTCCCACACTACTTCCTTTCATTTAATTTATGCCCTAGATAAGAGGTTGTTAACTTCTTTTGTTTTTCATGGACCCCTTTGGAGATCTGATGAAGTCTTGTATGTGTGGTTTGCTATTCTTTCTTGAAGAGGACCAGGACATCAGGGAGATGATGACATGACTTGAAATTGACTTTGATTTGAGTGAGATAGGGCTGTGCAAAGTCACCAGCCTCACTGTCTCCTCCAGAGCCATCTGGGTCCAGTGGCGAGATATCAACCACGACTACTGGAGAAGGCCCAGGATGAAGTGAGAGACCTTGGCCCTTTTAAGCTAAGGTCTTTCCAGGTTCTCACTTTGAGTGAGACAACCCCCACTCAGTAAATAGGCCTCTTTAAGAATGAGTCAAGGGATGGCTCCTTTAATAAAAAAAAAAAAAGAAGAAGAAAAAGAAGAAGAAAAATCCAACTGGGTGGGGAAGACTCTCAGAGTTGCTGGCTAAAAGAGAAACTATTTACATTCACTCTGAGCTGGCAGGGCCCAAAAAATAATCTTTAAATGGTGCTTGGGCAAGGACCTATTGCTGTCCAATCCATGAGGTCCAGAGCGAATTGAGTTTAAGGCTATGGACTCCTCAGAATAATAGTATTAACTGAAGGAAAAGTTAAATTTCAGTCAGGGGTTACTAAAAATAAGGTTTTTTTGGTTTTGTTTTGTTTTTTACCCATCCAAGTTTGTGGACTTCCTGAAGTCTATCTCCGGACCCTTTCATGGACCCCAGTTTGAACACATCCTGTAGTGTGCTTCTGTCTGTCCCTCTCTCCTTTTGCTCAAACTATGCTTATGCCTGGAGTTCATCCCCTCTCACCTTTGCTTGTTAAAATCCTACCATTCTTCCAAGTGTCTCTATTCAAATATCAAGGGCTCATTGAAGCTTCCCTGATCCTCTCTATTCACAATAGATTTCTCATTCTTCTCAGAACTCTCACAGCACTTTGTACCTGTATAATCTACTTATGTGTTATTTTTCATTATAATTATTTGCTTACATGTCTCATCTCCTTGATTAGATAAGTTCCTTGAGAACAGGAATCCCTTTTAACACAGCTTTTACACATAGTTCAAATTGAGCTAACTAGTTGTCAAATAAACTAAGAAAAATGAGGATTGGGCTACTAAGAAATTTAAAGCAAATGACTTAAGATACCCACCCATTAAATTCATGCTGACCATGTTGATGATCACTCTGAGTGATACTGATGATCACAATTAGGCCATAATGGAAAATACATGGGACTCCAAGTGACCCCAAAGCTAAAGACCTCAATTTAAGTGCCTGTGAACCTCCAGGACAGGCAACACCCATGGAGCCATTCTTGAAATTATTTTTTTTTATTCTTGAAATTATTATTCTAGGTAGAGTCAGACTCCTCTGGATTATTCCAATCCCTAGGGTTAGGCTACAGATATTAATTGGAGCACCAGCCCAGCTTTCCTATAGTATTCATGCTTTGATCACCCAACAGAGCTTTGATTACCCAACAAAACTTTTTGCCAAAACTAGAATTTTCAAAAAAACTGGTTACACAAGGCTGTCCTGATAAGAATTTCACTTTGAATGCTGCTCTCATCCTTTGTTAAATTGGGATCATAATAGTTGTTACCTCACAAAATTGTAGTGAAGATCAAATGTAATGGGCATGTGTATAAAATTATCTTTTTAAAAACAAAAGACTATGCCATTGTAAGCTATTATTATTAAAAGTTAGTGGAAGGAATAGGATGGATTCACAAATATTTGATGCATAAAAATGTTAAGAATGGTCCGTAACATAGTAGAAAGGGCCCTGAATTTGGTTCCAGAAGACCTGGGTTTGAAGCCTATCTCACTTACATTTACTTACTACCTCTCTGGGGCTATTTCCTTACCTGAAAAATATGGGGGTTAGAGTAGTGGAGACTTATTTACTCCTTATGGACATGAGGCCCCACCAGCTCCAAATTTCATAATCTTAGGAATACCTCAGTTGTACAAAGCAGGATCTACCACACTCTTGCACACTGTAGGCTGTGAGAATGGATAAGGACAGGATGAGGCAGTACTGGCTGTAGAAACAAGGGAATCCAAAGTCTTAATCTAACTTCCTATTCCAGTATCTCAGTAAACTCATTTTTGAACTTACAGAATCATTGAAAGTCTCAGTGAGAGGGAACTATAGAGATCAAATACTCTAAACTTCTTGTTTCACAAATAAAGAAACTGAAGCCAAAAGAGATAAACAGACCTCTCAGTTCCTTCATCGCTTACAGCAAGGCCTCATGAACAGTCTCAGGCATTTGAGATCCTTCTCTGACTCTCTTGTTTTGTACCTTGTGAGGTCAGCGGTAGTGCATGGAGGGAGAGAGGGAATGGTGTCATTGCCCTTGGGAAAGTTAGGGAATGGGGTGGCATATATATCCACCTACCCAGACTTCTTAGTCACCCCAGTATATTTCCAAAAAACATTTATCATGGTTTGACAGTGATGGGAAACACTCTTTCACTAAGCTACTCTGTTGATAAATAAATTGGTTGTAGTGACATGGAAAGAGAACAAGATTAGAAGTCAAAGATCCGGGGCTCAAATCCCAGCATTACCACTACCTAGATGAGTGACTACAGTCTCATTATAGCACTTTTGTGAGATTCAGTTTCCTTATCTATGAAATAAAGAGATTGGTTAAGCTGAGTTCCCAGGTTCCTTCAAACTCCAGATCTATGAGCCCATGAGTCTAATGAAATTAAATTGTAGAAATGCTGTTGGCCACTTGAAGTTAAGTGGAGGGCCAGGTGCTGTGACCTGGGGTCACTCTGGTGTCAGGTACTAACCTGACTGTCCATGAATTAGTGGTAGAGCTCTCACAGAGCCACAATGAGTCTACTGCTAGTCACCTAGGGCTCTGCCAGCCACTCACCTTGACTACAGGACCACAAGATGCAGACAACATCTGCCACTGCATTTCTATAATGAGGGAGATTCCAGAATCAGGATCCTCAAGCTCACCTAAATGAAGGTCAAAATCTTCATTCCCCAGAATCTTCCCTGAGGGACTCTGGAGATATCTTCTAGAACCATGTGAACTTGGAGTGAGGTGCATGTGCTTTTTTTTTCCTTTCAGAATCTAAACTCTTAATCTCACTGCCATTTGCTTCTATTCTCAAGTGTCTACAAAAACTAGGGTGTTCATAAATACTGTTTTCTGGAAGTTTCCACATCATATGAAGTCGGCCATTGCAATGAGTACATCTCCGCACATAGGTTTGCTTGTATGACCAAACTATGCTGTCATGCTGGACCGGACCCCATTATCCACAATCCCAATTTCTCACTTTGATTTCTGGGTAGGCTATCAGTTACCCAGTGAGACAGAAAAGTGAGAAATTGGTAGAGACTGAGCAGAGTCCACTGGGGTATGGCAGAAAAAGAACTAGACTGAGTGTCAGCAGACCTGGGTTCTAGTTTTGGCTCTTACTGCTAACTAGCTGTGTAATCTAGAATGGTAAAATCTCTGTTTGAAGGGACCTTAGGGACCATTTAATTCTAGCTCCCAAATATACACATACACCCAAATCCCAGAAACCTCTCTGAGACTCAGTCAACGATCATTCATTAAACACCCATTTGTTAGGCATTGTACTAGGTGCAGGGTATGTGAAGACAAAAATGAAAACTCTGTCTCTGAGCTCAGGGAGCTTACATTCTATTGGGAGAAGCGATGTGTACATACATCAGTATATACAGAATATATTCAAAGTAAATACCAGGTAATTTGGGGGTGGGGGTGGGAGAGGGACAAGCAGCTGGGGAGGGCCATATAGAAGGTGGAGCTTGAGCCTATCCTTGAAGGAAACCAATCAGCTATTGCAAAACTATAGAGACATAAGATGTATTTCATGTGTGAGGAATAGCAAGAAGGCTAGTCCAGCTCAACCATAGACTACTTGGAGGGGAGTAACATATAAGACTGGAAAGCAAAGCTGGTAGTAGGTTGTAAAGGGTTTTAAATGTCTAACTAAGGAGTTTGCATTTAATCCTTAGAAGAAAGAGAGCCAGAGGAATTTATTGTGCAGGGGAGTAACACGGTGTGAGCTTCCTTCCCTTCTAAGGCTATGCCTCCGGGAACTATGCTTTAGGGATATCACTTGGCCACTCGTGGAGGATGAAATGCAGAGAGCAGACTTGAAGACCAACTACAATCATCTAGACATAAGATGATGAGGGCCTGACCAGAGTTCTATAGCATGAGCCTCTGCTTTCCTGCTCATGGAAGGACTCCCTTATCTCATGAAGCAGAAACCTGCCTGTATACATTGGTCCTGTTTTGATTCTCTGGTACTTGCTGAATGAACAAGTGATCTAGTAAGAAGTCAACTAGTCTCTCATTCACATAATATATAGCCTTTCAAATATTCAAGGGCAATGATCATCTGTCTCCTAAATCTATTCCTTTCAAAGGCAAAAATCCCCGATGGGGTATAGCCCTGGATACACTCCCAGCCCCCCTCCCCCAACTTCTCCACCCTTGATTCCATCTAGACCCCATTCCCTCTTGGCCACCTGGTCCAGGTCCCTGGCATTCACCTACAGCACCCAGTCCTTCTCTGTTACCTCCCAGTCACCCCAAACTACTTAGCCACTCCTAGATCATTCCCACAGTCTTTCTGTATATCAGGTCCATCTTGCCTCCCATTAAATTGCTCAGAACCCTTAAGTGTCTGGCCAATGATCAGATTCAATCTGGGTCAGCTTGTCAAACAAGTGTCACAAATATTACGAATTTTTAGAATCACACCACCCTTACCAGTGTTCTAATAAACCTTGTCTTTGGCTGAAAGAAGGCTTGGGTTAAATTAATTTGAGGCATCATTTGCCCTTGAATTTCAGGGTTCCAGCACCCCTAAACCTCAATGCCCCCAAATCCTTCAACCTATCCTTACATGACAGTGATCCCATACTAGTCACCATCCTCTTAGACACATTTTATTTAGTCAGTGTCTCTCCTAAAACGAGGAGTCTAAAATGATAAATAGTGCTCCAGATGGGATCTAACAAAAACAGAAGAAACAGGGCTATCACATACTTTGTTTTGGAAGCTATAATTCCATTAGTGCAACCTAACATCAAATTAGTCACACTGTTGACTCACTGTTGACTCACTCTGAGCCTGCAGTCAACCAAAACTCTTGAGCCTTTTTTTTATATGAACTGCTATCTAGCAGAAAGTCTTCCTCATCCCAGACTGGTGTAGTTTTTGTTTGTTTGTTTTTGTTTGTTTTAAATCTAAGTACAGGACTTAACAAGGGCAGCTAGATGGCACAATAGATAGAATGCCAGGCCTAGAGTCAAGAAGATTTTTCCTGAGTTCAAATCTGATCTCAAGACAACTTATTGCGTGACCCTAGGCAAGTCACTTAGCCCTGTTTGCCTTAGTTTTCTCATCTGTAAAGGGAAATGTCAAACCATTCCAGTATCCTTGCCAAGAAAACCCTAAATGGGGTTACAAACAGTTGTACATGCCTGAAAACAACTGAACTGTAACAAACAGGACTTAACATTTATTCTCATGACATTTCATCTTGTGGGGTTTAGCCTAGTCTGTCAAAATTTGATCTGGGCTGTTAAGGTCTTTTAGGGATCTGGTTCTGTCTCTCAGAGTGTTATCTGTCTTTTATAATTTATGTGATTCAATAGTTTGATAAGCATCTCATCTATATCTTTATACAAGTC
Source organism: Trichosurus vulpecula (assembly GCF_011100635.1). Classification (NCBI taxonomy): domain Eukaryota; kingdom Metazoa; phylum Chordata; class Mammalia; order Diprotodontia; family Phalangeridae; genus Trichosurus; species Trichosurus vulpecula. The sequence continues at coordinate 109,469,778 of NC_050577.1, read as the reverse complement.
ACTAATTAAAATGCTGCATGGTACAAGACCAAGAAGAGAACCCAAGGAGGGCTTACTTCTAGGGACATCGTTTCACGAGGACATCAATCCACGATCACCAAACTTTGGCTATTGATTTATTCAACCAATTTTGAGTTTACCCAAATAGTAACAGTAACTGGCCCACACCTCTACATCTTTACCATAGTGATTTTTTTTTTCTGGTGTGGAAAGGGAGAGGGAAATGTCTGAACTTGATTTCATCAGTGTAGAAAAGTGGAAACTCTTATTGCTAACGCATAACAAAAACCTATTTATAACTTACAGTTTCAGAATTGCCTGGAACACTGAGCAATTATGTGAATTAATCTAGTCACACAACTAGTATATGTCAAAGGCAGGAAGGACTTGAACCCAAGTCTTTTTATGTATGCCTTGATGAAATCCAGATCCATGATGTCTATAGCAGCATACTGACCTAACAGTCAAGTTCCCCTACCGAAGGTGGAAATGAGGGAAACCTGGCATGGCTTGTTCTTAGTAAACTCATGCTGTGCCTAGCAATCACCAAGTTTATTACTAACAGCCCATGAGTCACTTGTTTAATATTAATAATCTTTCATAGAAGTTTGCCTGAGGTTGGAAGCTCACCAGTACATAGTTTATGGAATCTACCATTTTCCTCTTCTTGAAAATCAGGCTAATAGCCCATAACTCCAGTAATACTAAGTCACTCCCCCCTACCTCCACCCCCCCCCATGTCTCAGTTTCTTCATTCATAACTTCTTTGAGCAAAAGGATTATTTCATCTTTGTCCTTACACCCCCAGAGCCTAGCTTTGTGCCTTCCACATAGCAGATGCTTAAAGATGGTTACTGACTTTTTATCCAATTGACTATATAGATGTTCATTTTTGACATTATGTATGGTCCTTTTAGATGACGTGAAGTTTGATTTGCAGACATTTCTACAGATCAACTTGTATATGTGGTTGTCTCCTTAAAAAACAGCCTGACGATAAAAAAAATGGTTATTGGAATGAATTGAATATATGAACTAAGGGAGTTTAGCTAGATGAGTTTTAAGGTCCCTTCCAACTCTAACATTCTAGGACTATAATGCTGTCATTCACTGCTGTTGTTATTTGAGTAAATGATACTATAAATCTGCTACTATAAAAAGCCATCTACATGATTATAAATTAAGTTTGAATAAGTATCCTTTGCTAAGAATACTGAAACTAATGATAGCCAACATTTATGTAGTGCTTACTATGTGCCAGGCTACTGTGTCAAGCACTTTACATTAACCCTGGGAGGTACATGTGACTAGTACCCATTTTACAGATGAGGAAACTGAGGCAAGCAGCGATTTAAGTGACTTGCTCAGGGCCACCCAGCTAGTATGGGTCTCAAGTCACATTTGAACTCAAGACTTTCTGACTCCAGGCCCAGAGCTCTGTGTACTGCGAAAACCCCTAAGTGGCCCCCAAATTATTCATCCCACATCTCTATGTGTCTTCTATTTACACGTACTCTCAGCTTACTTCCCTGCATCTCAACATTCTGTTTACTTCATCATGGTTACCTATCCCTGCAACCTTTGGTAACTAGGCAGAATTCTCTTCACCACAACCGACAACCAAGGGAAAGTTACTGACCCTCCCAAAGCCTCAATATCCTTACCAATAGCCCCAGAGATAAGCATCCCAGCACTATTTATTTATGGAAAGGGCTGGGCAGACATTTAATTGCTATGGAAATGGAAGCTATTCTTTTAATTAGAGCATTTGTTTCCACAAAGGTCTTTCTATATAACTAGAACCATAACAAAAGCCATTGATATTTATATAGGGCTTCACAGTTTATAGAATACTTACGTGTATTACTATCCCTTAAGGCTCACAATACCCCTAAGAGGTAGGTGCTATTTTCCCCATTTTACAAATGAGGAAATTAAAGCCGAGAGAGGTTAAGTAACTTGCCTAGAGACACAACTATTAAGAGGCAAAAGTGGGATATTTTGTCCTCTATGACAGAAGAGTGTCTCTAGAAATGCTCTTCCTGTACAGAACAGAGAAAGAAAACCCGCAGTCAAATTTGGAGATTGGGATAGAGAACGGAAGAGAAAGAAGGATTCATCCATTATTCAGTCCTATCTATTGTTATTTAAAACTATCAATTTATCTATATGTATGTACGTATGTGTATATATTCTGAAGTCTACTTTATATTTATTTAATATTTATTTATATTACATACCACCTTTATAATATATAAGTATATATTATATTTATATATAAATATATGCATTTAATATATTATAAATAATATATACCTATGTATACATGAATATATTCTGAAGCTCATTTATTCATTCAATCAATTAATAATAAATAATAAAAATATTTATTAAATAGCTACTCCCTCTCATGGTCTTACACTAAGTTCTATAGAGACAAAAAGATGGAAAGGACCGTCCCTTTGAGATGAACTGGTATTGGATATCAGAGTGTACCCCACAGAATAAACTCTCAACATCAGATTCACTCTGTAAGGACTTCCCCTCTCCTGCCATAATGCTATCATTTGTATACAATGGCAGCAACAGGTCCCATGTATGTAATGCCTGATAGCTTTCAAAGTATTTCCTTCATTCCACTCTTATAAGGCAGACAGTCCAAGTGTTATGCCCCTCATTTTACAGGAGAAGAAACTGTACTTTAAGACAGTTCATGAGGCGACCTGCCCACGATATTGTCTAATAGGAGACAGGATGGGATTCAACCCCAGGTCTTCTAAGTTCTGCACTTTGGGAATAAAAAAATCTTGCAGTACCAACGTCACAGGGCTATCGTAAGGTCTAGATGAGATAATGTGTATACAGTGCTCTGCAAACTTTAAAGCCATATATAAATGTCAGTTGTCATTCCTAGTTCCATTACTTCGTGGTACTTCTTCAAATCGGAACACAGGAACGGTCATCAGGACACCTGACAGGTCCCACTTTGAAGGCTCACTGAGTTCTCACTGGAGAAGACCTAAGAAGTCATGGAATCCAAGGCCCTTGTTTTACAAATAAGGAAATTAAGGCAGGTAAGTGATTTGCCCAGAGTCGCACAACTACTAAGCATCTGAGCAGGGTCCCAACCCGGGTCTTCCTGATTTCAAGTCTAGCACTCTCCGCTAAGGCATAGTTCTACAATTCTGTCCCTTAACTTGCTGGGTGAACTTGAACAGCTATTTCCCTACTCTGCGACTGGACTCAATGATCTCTAAGGTCCTCTTCCAGCTCTGACCTTCCAAGAGTTTATGAAATCCTGCTGGGAGACTGAAGACAGAGTGCTAGGACCAAAAGAAAGAAAAGGATTGCTACATCCTTCTCCTGCTTCAAGAAGCGGATTGCAGCTCCCTTGAAACTCTGCACCCATGGAGTAAACTGGACCACATTCCAGTGTAGAGCGCACTAGGAACGTAGGGAAAGGAAATTAGAAAGCAAAACTTGGCCTTGGGCCAGTAGGCACCCCAGGCTGCGCTTCTCTACTTACTGCCTCTTACCGGTCTTTGCAAACAAAGCTCCTTTCTTAAGACTTGCTGTCTCAAGGAAATGTTTCTCTCCTTTCTGGGGCTGTAGTTGAATGGTTGTTGAAGAAATAAGGCTTTAGTTAAGCATCAGAGGAGTGCAGACTTTTGCCCACAAATACCCCAGCTGGAGCAAGGTCAACAAGTAGGGGCTTCTGAGCAACGCAAAGATGATGACGGTAGCCAAAGAAAGCACAATGACACATAAAAGCCTTGAAAACATGGAGAGAATGGATTAATGCAGTAAACAGGTCAAGACTTCTTCATAGACAAGCAACCACCACCCAGTGGATACCCACAAGTGATAAGGGCTCCAGAGATCGCTTGCTCATTCACTTATAGCAAACAGTAGAGGAGGAAGAAGATGCTCTCCTTTGCCCCCAGTAAATTCCAGTAGCTTCCAATTGCCTGCTGGATAAAACAAAATGCCCTGTTTGTCTTTTAAAGCCTTTCATAACCTGGCCCCTTCCTATCTTTCCAGTTTCCTTAGACCTTACTATGCCATAGATGATACGATCCAGAGACACTGGCTTCTGGGCCACTCCTTGCACAGTATGCATTTGCTCCTTGCGCATTTTCACTGGCTGTCCCCCATGCCTGGAATGCTCTGCTTCCTCATCTGCCTACTGGCTTCTTTAGCTTCCTTCAAATCTCAGCTAAAGTCCCACCTTCTTCAAGATGTCTTTTCCAATCCGTCTTAATTCTAGTGTCTTCCCTTAGAGATTATCCCACATTTATCCTATATATACATTTGTTTGAACATAGTTCTTTACATGTTGATTCCCTCCCTCTTTTTGCCTTTCTTTGTATCCTCAGAATTTAGTATAGTGCCTGGCACATAGTAATTAATAATTACTGACAGGAAGGGAGGATTATTTTTGCTCTTGGGTCCCTGGCAGTACAAACAGAGAGCAGATAGGAGAGGAGTATGTACTCTAACAGCTCAAAGGTAGTTCCCTTGTATCAAAGAGAATAGATACTTGATTTAAAATCCTGTCACAGAAAGAACATATAACCTATGTATGATCACTCTGCTCTGGCCTTCAACAAGATTATAAAATTATGCTATAAGCTAAAACAGGCCACATGTCATATACAAGACTATATGGTATCAACAAAATAATTTCTATTTAATCCTTGATCATTCATTACAAGAAGAAAATATTTAAACATGACAGCTGACTTCAAGGGGCTGCCCAAATTATTTTGTTGTGCTAGAATTTGATGCTACAAATAGGACACTTTTCAGAAAGAAGCTTAACAATCTATTTCTTTTTATAAAAATATATGTGTAGGAATGGAATGGGTAGGATGTTGGAACTTTCTATGTACTTAAAGGAACCTCCTAACTCAACACACACTCCTGCTTCTCCATACACAAGTGTGCTTTACTCTACACAATAGGCATATTCATTTTCTCTGAATCAGAGTTTTGTGTCTTTAACATACTAGGTAACTTTGCTATTTAAAAGACCAGTCTCATAAATCCTTTTGTAAAGTAAGTGGTTTAGGGTTTTTTGTTTGTTTTTTTGTAAAGACAATAATCACCCTATAGGAACCCAAGGAAATTCTGAGTTGGAAGGGATCTTAGAAACTCTCTAGCAGACCTTATATCAGAACAAAAATCCCCTGTACAGTCTAAACAACAAGTGACTATTCAGCTTTTGCCTAAAGATTTCACCAAATGAGAAATCCACTTCCTCCAGATATAACTCACTCTTCACTTTTGGATAATTCTAATTTTTTGGAATTTTTTTCCCTTATGTGAAACTCGAATCTGATGGGGGTACAGTCTCTGAGAACCCCCTTGAATTCTCTTTGAATCTTCCCACTAGATCTGGCGTTAGACTGAGACCCAAATCTCTACCTAGCCTAGTCCTCTATTGTCCAGCTGCTTCCCACCCTTGATCCTATCAAAATCCCATTCTCTTGTTTCCTGGAGTCTTGACATCTAGTCACCCCAGTCCCATCAAGATCCTCCTTAGATTCCTCCTCAAGACCTTCCCTAAATCCCGCCTCTAGTCACCCCAGACTACTTAACCACCCCTCAATCTTTCTGTATATAAGTCTCATCTTGCCTCCATGAAGGCGCTCAGATGGGCTACTTGTGAAAACGAGCATCACAAATGATGAGATTTCTTAAGACTACCCATTATGGCGAATCTTAAATAAACTTTGTTTTTCTTTGGCTGAGAAGGCTTGAGTCGAATTCATTCAACACGGTGTGTTGATATTTTGGGGTCTCGAGCACCATCCATCTCTTTTCAATTTCTACCCATTACTCCTCACTTTCTCACTCTGGGGCCAAGCAGAACAAACCCAATCCCTTTTCTATATAAAAGCCCTTTAAATACTAGAAAACACTACCATGTTCCTTGCCCTCCCCCCACCCCCACCCAAGCCTTTTCCATATGCCTGTTCCTTCAACTGATTTCCATATGGCATGATCTCAAGGCTCTTCAACATCCTGGTTGATCTCCTTTGGCCACTTCTCAACTTCTCAATATGTTTCCTAGAATATGGTACAAAGAAATGAACACAGTAGTGTAGATATGCTCTGATCTGTGCAGAATGTAGTGACTCTGTCACCTCCCTAGTGCTGGGCAGGCACTATGCCTCTTTCAATGTGGCATAAGATCATATAAGTTTTTTTGGATGATAATACCACACTGTTGACTCATTAAACTTTCAGTTCATTCAAACTCCCATATCTTGTTCAGGGAAATTGCTGTCTAACTACATCTTGTCCATCTTATATTTGAAAAATTGATTTTTTTTTCAACCCAAGTCTAAGATTTTACATTTATCTCTGTTAAATTTTGTCTTATTATAGATGTGAAAGGTTTCAGGCACTTACAGATAAGGGCACTCTATTATTAGTTTTACTTGGCTGTTTTAATTTATTATAAGAGAACTTTCATAAAATGGGAATAATCTATAAATGTTTTTAATGTAAACATGAAACACATCAAGTCTTAAAATATGAAAATAAAAATTTCATCTCATTAGATATACCATAGAGATGTTTTTCAATCCTAATTCAGTTGTCCAATGTATTAGCTATGTTTCCTAGCTCTGTGTTGTCTTCAAATTTGACAAGCATGCCTTTGTCCAAGCCATTAAAATTGCTATAATGTAAATCTGGAGTTTCACCTCACAAAAGTACTTAAACTAAGTCACTTCCATACTGATTTTCATAAAAATCAGGTCATTTTTATTCCTTTCTGCATATCAAGAAGAATAAATGTGATTCAAATTTAAACAATCTTCCTCCAAGTACAATCCAGCCTTAGAAGAACAGCAAGCAATTTCCTTATTATTTGGTGTGAAAAATAGATTGCTTAATTTAAAGGAAGCAAACCAACAAAAAAGCTATACCTGAATACCCTTAGCCTTTAATAACACAAATCAGTCAACAGATGAAAATGGTTGTAGGGGTAGCTCCCAACAGACAAAAGTAGGCCAGGAAATTCAGAGTCAATGGGATTACAGAGGAATTCAATCTGCCTATCTTTTGGCTCATTTAAATAGCTGGAAGTGCAGAAGTTCATGGCACTAGTTTTCTCTGGACCACAACCAAGGAGCCTCAGTATCAAGCCAGAAGTACACCTCCACACACTGTACAGCCAGTTGGTATGCTCATACAATTCATCGACAAGCATTTAATAAACGCTAGGTATGGAAGATACAAATACAAAAAAATGAAATAAAGCCCTACTTTTGAGGGAGCTTACATTTTAATGTATACTAAGGCTAGTTGTATCACAGTAATAATTTGCCCAGGACTTTTTCCAGTAGAAAGAACCTGAAAAAGGGAATCAAGAGAGCTGGCAAACTGTGCTTTATAAGTTTCTTTCATACCATTATCTCCCCTGACTTTGACAATGACTCTGTGAAGACAAGGAAAGTTACACAGATCACAGAGTTATAAAGAAGAGTGTTTTACTGTATGTGAGTCTTCATTGTACGGATGAGGGAAATGAGGCCGACAAAGGTTGACTTGCCCAGAATCACATAGTGAATAAGTGTCTGAGGCAGGATTCAAACCTAGGTCTTCCTGACCCCAAGTCCAGCATTCTATCTGCCATCCCACTCTACCTCTCAAAAGCCATAGCTAGTACCCGGTTACTTTTCTTCCTCAAAAGATCCATCTACAATATTGTGCTGTCTTTTTTCCTATTTCTGACAGACCCTCTCCTACCCATCCATTTCTTTTAAAGACTGGCTTATTGGGAATGGGCAGGAAGAAGGTTATAAGGGGGCATATCTAGGTGAAGGAAAACCAAAAGATTATCAATAAAAATTTATTTTTTTTTAAATTGGCTTGTATGTTAGTATAGGTTTAAAGTTATTTGGGCCCAAGGGAGTAAGTAGCAAAGGGTAGAACTACAAGTAAAACAGAAGACTTTGTCACAATTCAGTCTAACGTTCTTTCTATTACAACCAAGGTGGAGATAGTGAAGAATTACTAATTATTCAATGACTTTTACATTTCAAACTGGGCTTGACATCTGGGCTAGAAGAAGTTTATTTCCTTTTTATTATGGAAGCATATTTTCTTTATATTTGTGCACACACCCTACCTCACCCAACCCATTCTCTCTCCTCACTTCCTCTCCCCTCCCTCCAAGGCATATAGGCCCAATCCAAAATTAACCCACATAACCCAAAATAAATAAAGAGTCGTCTTCTTGGCTTTTAAATACTCAATTATTGCTCCCTAACCCTTCATTCCTCTCCTCCTTCCATCATAACAGTTATTTAATCTCACTAGCAAACTAAGATTGTAGAAAATCATAATCAAATCAACCATTTAGGACTGAGACAGGGCTGGGTTTATAGGGCTGTTCTGGCTTCTCACCTCTTCTCTGCCCCTCCCCAGGCCTTGGACAATGGCCACTTGTTGTTAGTCCAAGTGTTGACCTAGGGAGAGCATGCCCAGGAGCTCAGTTCTCAGAGAGCTCTTTGTGAGGCAGTGATTTCCTCCTAGAATGTGGCTGGCCCCTTCCTGAGCCTGAGCCCCATAGGACTTAGAATCTGAAGTTCACCCTGGTAGATGCAAGCACACAAGAGTATCACAGACTCCGCCCTGCACCTCCCCTTGGGTAAATAGGGTTTCTTGCCCAGAAAATTAGCCTCATAAGTCACCACAAGAACAACAAAGCTGGCTATGCCTAGGTCCAGAGCCTAAGCCAAATCTCTGCCAAACATCTCTGCCATGAGTTGAAATTCTCATTATTAGCTGGGTTATGCTAGGCCTTTCTAAAAGAAAGTTTCTGTTTTAAGAAAAAACTATGTCTTCTTCATTGTGCTTGCTTAGGGTTAGAGATAAGAATAAGAATCCCTGTGATATATCACTGTGATATTGGTATAAGGAACTCCCAGAAGAGGACATTTCTTCTATCATTACAGGTACTCCTTTTCTGAAACCTTAGAGAATGGCCCAGAATAGCAGGGTCAAACTCAAATGGAAACAGGGCCACTAAACCCCACATAAGGATCCCTCTGGGCCACATTGACTTAGAAAATCACCTGTTCACATAAGCTATGTTTTATTGTATTTTTATTTAGTTTGTAAATATTTCCCCATTACAATTTAATCTGGTTGGGGCTGGCCTAAAGCATTGAGAAGTTAAGTGATTTGTTCAAGATCACCCAGCCAGGATGTATCAGAGCAAAGATTTGAACTCCAGTCTTTCCAGCTTCAAAGTCACCTCTCCATTAAGTCACAATGCTTCTCTAAATATCTTAACAACTTATAAAAAATAATATTTATTATTATAAGACTGCAAAAATACTTCTTAACCAATTGATTTTTCTCCTTAAGAGGAAGTCCTCTACCAAAGGATTCCAAACACTCAGTGTAAGACAATCTTCTTCTTCACAAAGTGTATATTTGTTGGAAGCACACCTGCCAAAAGGGAAGTCCAAGCTCTGATTCTCTGGAATACAATCTCTCTCCATGCAATTTCCCCTGTCTGTACTTTTATGGTTTCTCCCTCCTTTCTCTTTCATAGAACCAATTCCCGCGGGAAAAGAAATTCTAAGAAGCCACAAGCTGAATGGCCTTACTACGTCTTAGCATGTCAGGAGCAAAATGTGTTATAGAATCCCAGGGTAAGCAGCTTAAGCAAATTTCTGAAGAAAAGAGGCTTAAATTTAAAAGTATTGTAATAGAACGCTGGACTAAGGTTAAGCATAAGATAATCAGATTCTTTTTTTGGGCAAGATTATTCTAGGTTTCATCTTTTCATCCCTCCTAAAGTACTCTTGAATATCCCTCACTTAGACTGAACTAGAACAGACTCAACCAGAAGAGTGAAGAGCTTGGTGGCCATGACATACAACTCTAAGCCACTGGGGACATTTAGCCTGGAAAAAAAGGCTGGAGGAGGGTAGGGGTGGGGTGAGGGATGATAGCTATCTTCTAGTACCTGAAAAGCTGTCTGTCCGGTGGGAAATGAATTAAATTTTGCTCTGTTTGGCCACAGGAGGCAGAGCTGAGAACAAAGGGTAGGAGTTTCAAAGAGGTAAATTCTGACAATGTTGGAAAAAAAAAAAAAAAACTTTTTTCTTTTTGACAAAAATGTGGAATGAGTTTCATCAGGCAGGATCTTCACTTGAGAACTTAAAACGAAGGCTGGGTGACCACTTGTCTGAGATGTTATGAAGGGGATTCTGGTACGGGTACACAGTGCACCTCAAGCTCCATTGCCTGTGATCCTGTGACCCATTCTCCTCTCCCTTACTGACTCATTCTCACTTTTCTTATTCCACAAGAACCATACTTTCTTATTAAGCCATGGTCCTTCCAGTCCCCACTTTAGAAGGAAATTTTATGATTTATTTCTGTCAGCTCCTCCTACATGGTCCATCTCTTCGGTCATATCCATCTCCTTTCTGGCTCCATTCACATCTCCTCTGCCCATTCCTAACCCCACCAAGTGAACGTCTAAGAGTACTTGACTAAGGAAATGAGATTTCCCAAGGTCACCAACCATGACCTGAACTTCAATGTCTATCATGTGGTTGTTTGTGTTAGTCATCTCAGGAACACTTCAGATTGTGACATGGATTTCTGGAGCTGGAAGGAACCTTTGTGATCAACTAGTCTAATCTATTCATTTAATAATAGCTGACACACAGCTTGTCCCAAAAGCCTTAGGGTAGTTTTAAGTTGTTAAAACTGAAAATTACACTAAGAATTTCAGATATTGTGTATTTGTACACACAAGTAAAGTGCCTTAATGTTTGCAAAGCAATATATATACACACACATATGTATATGTTTATATGTATGGATATATACTCACATATATATTGCCAATCTATATCTTTTCTCATACTATCACATTATGTATTATCTCAGTACGATACATAATTTCAGTTACTCATTTGATAACTGCCTTCCATTTACATTCACATACACAATTATTTGCATGTTGTCTCTTCTATTAGACCATGAGTTCCTTGAGGGCAGGGAGAGGATAGAGAGGGCTGGGACCATGTTTCACCTTTCTTTGTATCCCCAGAGCTTTGCAAGGTTCCTGGGGCATTCCGCTTAATGAATATTCAGTTACTGACCAACAGGTCCTCTTGACAACACTAGGTCGAAGTTGCTACTATTATTATCCTAATTTTATAGATAAAGAATAGGTTTCATGACTTGCCCAGGGTCAGTCATAGATAAAATGTCAGAAGCAGCATTCAAACTCAGGTCTTCCTGACTCCAAGTCCAACACTCTACCCACTGCACCCCCTAGCTGCCTTGGAGAAGGGAGCTGAGGCCTAGAGGTTAAGAACTTTGCCCAAGGTTATATACTACTATTGCAATAGCCTGCTGGTGGGTCTGCCTGCCTCAAGTCTCTCACTTCTCCAACCCATTCTCCATTCAGCCACTAAGGTGATCTTCCTAAAGCATAGCTCGGATTACATCACTCTGCTACTCAATAAACTCCAATGGCTCCCTATTGCCTCCAGGAACAAATATAAAATGCATTGAAAGCCCTTCTTAAACTATTACCCTTCTATCTTTCCAGGTTTCTCAGGCCTTACTCCCCAAAATATATTCTTTGATCCAGTGACTCCTGGCTGTTGTTCCATGAGCAAGACACTCCATCTCTCAGTTCTGAGCATTCTCTCTGGCTGTCCCCAAAGTCTGGAATGCTCTCCCTCTTCTGCTCTGACTACTCACCTCCCTGGCTTCCTTTAAGTCCCAGCTAAAATCCTACCTTCTACAGGAAGCCTTTCCTACCCTCAATTAATTCCAAGGATTTCCCTCTTTTATTTATTTCCTAATTATCCCTTTAAGGCAGCTAGGTGGTGACCAGATGGAGCCAGGCCTGGAGTCAGGAAGACCTGAGTTCACGTCCTCTAGCCTCAGACACTTACTAGATGTGTGACCCTGGGCAAGTCACTTAATGCTATTTGCCTCAGTTTCCCCACCTGTGAAATGAGCTGGAGAAGGATAATGGCAAACCACTCAAGTATCTTTGCCAAGAAAACCCCAAATGGGGTCAGGAAGAGTTAGACACAACTGACGCATTTAATAAATGTTGGTTGACTGATTATTTGTTAGTAAAAGTAAGACTCCACCCTTCATATCCTGACTCTTAGTTTAGTGCCTTTTTACAATATCCCCCATGCTATCAAGTGCACAGCTGACAAGATTCTGATGAAGGAGCATAAAACCCTGACATGAGTAACACTAATAAAATAATGATACGTAACTCCCACTGCTATTGCTTCCAACAGTTTACAAAGCACTTAAGGAAGTTCTGCCATCTCTTCCCCTGGAGCTCTCTTTGAATAGGACACCATCTGCTTTGCTTTGCACACATGAGGCACGGAAATATTTATTGACTGAATAAATAAACAAACCAACACACAAATGTCCAGGGTGGGGAAGAAGTCATTCTGCCTCAAAGTAGGTAGGCCCCTTCTAACGAAAGGCTTATGAAGATGGAAAGGAATCCTGGAATCAGAGAAATGAAAAGCTCTAAGGATTTATATGTTTACTAGAGGATCTAGTAAAATAGATCTAGATAAATAGATCTAGATAAATAGATCTAGATAAAATAGATCTAGATAAATCTAAGGATTTATATGTTTACCCTCTCTCTGCGACCCAAATATGTTGTAAGCATTAATAAGATAATCTGATCCCCATGTTACTGGACTAGAAAGAAGAGAAAGTGCTCTGGACTTTTCCATGCCACCCGTTCACATACACAGAGAATGAATCATTGACAAGTAAACTAGCTCACCAACCCAAACTGATCCCGCTTTCCCCTGGGCTACCAAACCAGGAGTACTACAAGGTCTTCCTTGGCTTTCAAAAGGGGAGAGATTAAAGTAGGATCAATCTTAGTTCTTCCCACACCTCTAAGGCAAAGAAAATCTGGACCCTTTTCCATGTTTTCCTTATCTTTCTCCAGGGCTACTAGCTGAAATGTCTAAGTGATCCAAGAATATTTGAGGGACTAGATGACCGAGAGGCCTGCATCCTCGTCTCTCCCCCTCCCCCCCACACCAGACGATATTATTATCAACTCAATGTATAGCAATGGGCAATTTGTCGAGTTTCTCTGACCCTCAGTTTTCTCTGTAAAATAATATTATCTGGCTTAGCAACCCGAGAAGGCTGTGGCCAGGTTCAAATGAACGAGGAAATTATCTCTAAGGCCCCATTCATCATTGTTCAGTCACTTTTCAGTTGTGTCCAACTCTTTGTGACTCTCTTTGGGATTTTTCTTGGCAAAGACACTGGAGTGGTTTGCCATTTTCTTCTCCAACTCATTTTACAGATGAGGAAACTGAGACAAACTGGGTTAAGTGACTTGCCCAGGGTTACACAACTAGTAAGTGTCTGAGGCCAGATTTAAACTCAGGAAGATGAGCTGTCCTGGCTGCTGGCCTGGTACTTTGTCCACTGTGCCACCTAGCTGCCCAGGGTCCCCATTTTACAGTTTCCATTCAGTGATCCAAAATTGTCTGATTCTGATGTACATTAATGGACTTAGGAGTACAATGAAAGTGTACATCCTACTTCCTAACTAGAACTTCTTCAGCCACCCTTGGTACTAACTTGGGGAGCTAGTTATCAGCAACATAGCTTGGGTGCTTGGCACTGATGAACAATTTCCTGGATCCATAACTGTCAGCTTCTACAGACTACCTTTCCTTCTTTCTCTTCCCCACCCTCCACCTCCCCTTCTCCCAATAAACTTAAGATATCCAGTACAGTGATCCCCCTCATTCTCCAGAAGTTCCAATGTTCTCTCTGGATTAGGAATGAGAGAAGTTACCTAGTGCATTCATTCTTTCAACAAATATATTGAAGGTGTTCTGGAGGATTCCAAAGGATGAATAAATTATGATCTTTGCCATTATGGAGCTTACACTCTAGTAGCTGAGGTAAGTCACACATAATAGAAGGCCGAATGTGAAAACAAGGAAAAGGCCTTCTGACAAAATGCTATAGTATAGGAAACAGAGGTCCTTTCTGGCTGGGATAAATCTCCCTCTTAACTACCTGACTAGGGCTGCTCAGCAAGCCAGGTCCCATTCTGAGATATGGAAATGAAGTTAAGAGAAGACTATACTACCCAAGAATAATAATTATAGGTGGTACTCACACAGCACTTTAAGGTTTGCAAAGGGCTACATAAATATTATCTCGGGGGAGGGAGGAAGAAAACAAGCCGTCATGTTGCACCTACTCGTTCTAGTCATTGTGCTAAGGGCTTTACAATTGTTACCTCATTTGAGACTCACAACAACCCTGGGAGGTAGGTGCTATTATTATCCCCATTTCAGAGTTGAGGAAACTTAGTCAGACAAAAGTTAAGTGACTTGCCCTGGGTCACAGAGCTAAAAATGTCTGGGCCTGGATTTGAACTCAAATCTTTTTGATTCCATGCCCAGTGCTCTATGCACCATGCCAGGTAACTGCCTATGATACACTAGAAATGTGAACTAGATATGGGATGAGGAAGAAATGCTTTGTAATCCCTTTCCAAGAAATCAGAAAGTTAGATCTGAGGATAGGTATTAAAATGGGTACGCCACAAATACCTTGTACAAGTTCCCACAAAAGAGAAAAATAAATGTCAACATATCCTGAAACTGTAATTTTGGGAGCTCTTACTGAGGCTAGAGTCTGAAGCCAGACTCTAGACAGAACATTATCCTTAACCTTTTATCACTTCTATTTTATAACCTACCAACCTCAACATGGCAGCTAAGCTGTACAGTGGATACCAGGCCTGGAGTCAGGAAGACTCATCTTCCTGAATTCAAATCCAGCCTCAGACATTTATTAACTGTGTGACCCTGGGCAAGTCACTTAACCCTGGTTTGCCTCAAGTTTCCACATCTGGAAAATGAGCTGGAGAAGGAAATGGAAAACTACTCTAATATCTTTGCCAAGAAAACCCCAAATGGGCTCCCAAAGAGTCGGTCATGACTGAACAATAACAAACCACAAATTTTCAAAAGAATACTTTATGTGGCATATATTTCAAGGGAATTAATTTCAATTTTGTTTTGAAATTTTAGGATGATTTTTATTCTATTTCTGGAAATAATTGGAAACCTTAACAAGGATGTTTTAGAACTAAGCCAGGGTTAAAAACTCCTGCTAAAGTGTACATACCAAGAAAGATAAAGTTGTAAGGAGGAAGGGTTGGGGTAAAAGGGAGATTAGTTTTTCTGCTTAGAAAGATTTCTAGGAAACATGATAGCAGTAGTTAAGTAATGATAAACAGCAGGCTTAGCCTATTTAAAGGCTGTATGATCTAGTGGAAAGCACATTGCATTTGGAGTCAGAAGACCTGGGTTCTTGTTACTTTTGAAGCTTTCTACCCCGGTGACCTGGAGTGAGTCACTGCTTCCCTAGGCCCCATATTCCCTATCTGTAAAATGAGAGGTCCCTTCCAGCTCTAGCTCCCATGATTCTGAGACTGCATAGACTGTGGTTTGCTAGGATGATAGTCAAAATACCATGTACTGTCATGGGCAATGAGTGTCCTTGACTAGGACCTGGGTTCCAGGTCCCCATCCAACGACTCATTTTCTGCATGACCATAGGCAAAGTACTTAGGCCCTCTTTGGGCCTTAGTTCCCAAATCTGTTAGTTGAGAGGGTTGAACAAAAAAGTCCTTTCCAAATAAAAGAGAAGCATTGTGGTGTAATAGAAAGAGCCCTGAGCTTGGAGTCAAGTCTGAACTGCTTATTAGCTGTATGACCATCAAGACGCTGAATCTCTCCAAACCTAAATTCCTTGATTTCTAAAATAAGGACAATAGCACTTACACTGTCTACTTCAAATAGGCTTGGGAAGAAAGCACTTTGGGAAACCTTTAACTTCACTATGCATCCAAGTTGTTGTTATCATTATGAGCCTGAAGTCAGCTGTTCCACAGGCCAGATTTTAAAGTCCTGAGGGAATAAGACAGTCTAAAAACAATTCATTATTCTGACTCATTCTTCCTTCAATCAGGGCTCTTTGGCCTCCGCTGGGGTAGAGGCTTGTTGGCCAGGGTCTAGCTAGTTGCTCCGGTACAGGCTGACCTCACACAGCTGAGCAGTCTCTGACCGTTTCCATCCTATGAACAGCTGGAATGTAACAGACTTTCCTCAATTAAGTGATCAACACTGACCTGCCCCCTCACCCTTCCACCAAGGCAGAATTCTTCTAGTGTAAGCTTTTCAGGATCTGTGTAGCAAGAAGGGAGGATTGATGGGCTACAAAACTTCTAGGAAGCTACAGAAAGAATCACAGTTATAGTCCACAGTTTTCCCTTTCATTGTGTGGAAGACAAAACCAAACCCAAACCCTAAAGAATGAGTGACCAAAAGATTACAGTTTCAGGATATGTTGACATTCTTCTAGTGTAAGCTTTTCAGGATCTGTGTAGCAAGAAGGGAGGATTGATGGGCTACAAAACTTCTAGGAAGCTACAGAAAGAATCACAGCTATAGTCCACAGTTTTCCCTTTCATTGTGTGGAAGACAAAACCAAACCCAAACCCTAAAGAATGAGTGACCAAAAGATAAATTAATTCAGTTATAGAATGAGTTTAGGAATCTCCAAACAAGCTAGTTTGAATCACAGAGGCATTAGTATATTGACCTCAAATCTTTCCATAGGTCTGAAATTGTTAAGTATTAAGATGAAATCTGCCCTACTTTTGCTAACTTCCTTCTTTCTCCAGCTGGACAGCCGCCCCTCTACTATTATTCTCTAGTCTCTCACAATCTATTCAGAAGAAGGTGCTTGGTTCTTTGCATAAACCTCATTCAGTTCTATTCAGTCCACTCAACACGCTTATGCAAGACACTGTGGGAAATGTGGCCCCATCCCTTAATCTGAGAGTGAAGTGAATGAGAGAATCCCACCCGAATATTGAGAAATAACTGTTCCCAGCCCAGTGAAGTAGCAAGGAAGACATAAAACTACCCCCTTTATTTGGAAAGAGGGTCACAGAGGCAAAAGAAGAGAAGAAAGAGAATAAGCATTTATATAGCGCCAGCTCTGCACCAGGCACTGTGCTAAGTGCTTTATAAATATTACCTCATGTAAGGCTCACAACAACCCTGGGAGGCAGGTACCAGTATTATCCCTATTTTGCAGTTGAAGAAACTGAGACTTCACAGAGGTGAAGTGACTTGCCTAGAGTCATACACCATTAAGTGTCAGAGGCTGAATTTGAACTCAGGTCTTCCTGATTCCAAGCCTAATCCACAGTATCACCAACTGCCTCTAAGAGTTTCAGAGTTATTTTGGGAGTGAAAGGAGTAAGGATTTTGGTGGCCCTTATTCCCTCCCCAGTTTGAGCTCTGACAGAGCACATAACCTCACAAATATGGTCATACCCAGATACACAACAGGACAGTCCCTCTAAATTCAAATAAACTTACATATACATATAAAAAAACCATTGCACTGAGAAGAGGTGGACAGACAGACAAGAGGACATGTTACTGGACAAACGGATAAAGGGAGGTAGGTGGGGTTGGGCTGAAGAGAGTAAGACAACCAGAAGGTGTAGATTTCTCTACTGTCTAGATAAACAATATCACTGATTTGGGAGCTGGGGAAGGACAAAGTTAAGTAGATTTATATATTTTATATATTTGGTTCATTATGGAATAGAAGCCAAGGAAAACATTTAAGTCTAACAGCTCTGGGAAAAAAGGGCTGTAACCAGGGCAGATTCAAGGACTGTTTTGATGCCCAGCCCTAGTGAGCAAAGGGTGAACAAGTGTGTGCTTATTCCCAGAGACCCATCTTCAAAACAAATCTTTCTCCTTGGCCTTGAGAAGCCAACCTGATGGCAAGCTGACTCCTAAGCAAGTTCCAGTTCCCACACACCCATGAACTGGAAGGCACTCAGTGAAAAATGAAAGGCAGCAGGGGAGAATCGCTGGCTATGCGTTTGGGTATGGACTTTCTAGTCTGTAGGCTGGCATTCCTGCCTGTGGACAATTGTGTATGTGATAAAGGAAGAAAGTCCTCTGACCTGCTGATCCAGCCCTATTTTCTAGGTATTGGGGATCAAATGGGGGGACTCAATGGCCAGAGCAGGTATACTTTTCCTTAGAAAGCTCTCTTCTCTTCTCTCTTATCTCCACACTCCCTTGGTGACTTCCTTTTCCATCATTTCTGTACAGGGGACTTCCAAAGCTTTCTCCCCAGCTCAGACCCAGCTCCTGGGCCTCAGACACATGCTGCCAGTTGTCTATGGGACATCTCTACCTACACATGCTACTCACACTTCTCCTTACTTTCCTGTTCTTCTTAAAGACACCACAATCTTTGAGTCATCTTTCTCCCTCACCTTCCAGATTCGGGTGATAAATCCTGTCCATTCTACAGCTGCAATCTCACTCTCATTCTTCCTCTACTTTGCCTTTCCACCGATACTACCCTAGTTCCCACTCTCATCGAAGCTTTGCCTTGAATACTGGAAAAAGCTCCCAACTCAATTCCCCATCTCAATGTGGCCCCAGAAACTTACTAGCCATGTTAATCCTGGGCAAATCACTAAACCTCTGTCTGGATCAGTTTCCTCCACAATAAAATGTAGAGAATAAAAGCATTTACCTTCCGGGATTGTTGTGGGGATCATGGGAGGTGATAGTGGTGAAGGGCTTAGCACAGGGCCTGCCTGGCACATAACAGGCACTTGCTAAGTGCTCGTTCCTTCCCCTCTCCAGTCTACCCTTCACACTGATGACTGATCGATACTCTTATGGCACAAAATAAAAGTCTAATCTCATTGCTACCTCTACCCAAGCAGATACTCAAAAACCCATTGCCTGCTAAAGAAAACCCAAGCTTTTTAGACTCATATTCAAGTCTCTCCACAACTGGGTGCCAACCCACCTTTCCATGCACATTACTCAATTCAGTTCAATATAAACATTTATGAGACATCTACTACACAAAGCGCTGTTGATAAAGAGATAAAAACAAAACATTCCCTGCACTCATGGAATTTGTATTTTGTTGGGGTGTGGGGTGTGGAAATATCACATGTTCACAGACAAGTAAACACAAGGTAATTTGAGGAAGGAGAGGTCGGTAACCCTTGGGGGAATCAAAACTTTACCTAGGAGACGGATAAGGATAAGAGGCAGAAGTAAAGAGGGTCAGCTCTAGTCATGGATGTTGCCCTGTGTGATGATACAGAGAAAGAGGGGATGCCAAGCTCGGTGAATGGCTAGTAGGTCTGTTTGGTTGGAAGGCTGAAGGAAAGTAAATCTGAAATAAATCTAGAAATAGGATGACCTTGTAGGGAATGTCAGGTCTTTAAAACTTCATAAGAGCCATCCCTTCTTTTTCTCATGTATCTCTACTTATAAACAGGCACCAGTCTGCCTAATCCTAAAAATTTTTCCTTGGATTCTTCTACGCTACCCTTACTGGTACGAGAGAAAACTTGATGAATTTGGAGTCAAAGAATCTGAGTTCCAATCCTACCTCTGCTACTTATTCCCTGTGTGACCTTCAGCATGCCTGGGCCTCAGTTTCATCATCTGTATAATGGGGGAGTTGGATGACTTTACCGCTGAGACCTAATCACTTGGGGTTTGATATCTTGGTGTTATCTTTGACTTTTACCTCTTCTTCACTTCTTGTATACAATCAGCTGCCAGGTCTCATCAGTTCTGTCTCCACAATAACTCTTACATTCATCCCCTGTGCTCTTTCCTGTCACCACCTTCACAGGTGCGCTTATTACCTAAAGCCTCCTTATTGGTCTCTCCATCCCATTCTCTTCCATATAAGTCTATCCTTCATCCCACTGATGGATCATGTATGCATAATTCCTTATGGATGGTTCTGGTCATAGAATTTAAGCTTTGGGGGCTCTAGACTGCCTACTGAGTCAAGCACAAACTCCTTTCCCTAGCATCCAAGGGCCTCCAGGCATTCCTCTGCCCCTCCAGCTGTATCTCAGAGGAATCCCCGTTAGGTACTGTATTCCACAGACAAACTATACTCTCTTCTGTCTCCCAAATACACGGTGCTCTTCTGCCTCTGTGTCTTTACTCATGCTCTTTCCTATTCCTAGAATAGCCTCTCTCCCCATTTTTACCTACTGAATTCTATACAAATGCCATCTCCTCCATAAAGACTTCCTTCATCTCTCCTGTTGTGGTATTTTTGTGCCCTTCGACTTCTCATAACACTTTGTTTTATACCTCTTTGATGAACTCCTCATGCAATATTGCACGTTGTGTGCCTCCATATCTTATCTGCACCACCACCACCATAACTGCCCCACTTGCATCCCAGCAAAATAAGCACGAAGAAGACAGAGACTATATCTTATTTCCTTGGTATCTTCTCAAATAATCCTGCACAGTGCTCTGCAGACAGGTGTGTTTGTTCCACCGAATTTCATTGGCATGTTTCATCCTCCTCCCAATTCAGATTATCATCTAATATTACAAACACTATGGTCAGATACAGCCAACTTCCTGGGGACGATTATCTGTGGAGTTTCATTTCCCTGAGCCAGAAAAAAAAGAGAGATTCAAAGGGTGGCAATCAAGAGATAGCACAAATTATCTTATGCTCTGCTTGTATGATGAGTATGTTCACCAAAACTGCTTGTACGATTGATAAATCCTATAAATAGAGTAACTGATTGAGAAACTCTTCCTTGAAATCCTGGACCTGACTGACACGGTTTCTAAATTTAGTTTTACTGGTGTTTGGATGACAAAGTCCGTCAGGGAGCCCAACCTTGAAGCCTTGCCAGGTTAGTAGCATCTGCCAGAGCTTGGGCTCCATTTCCTCATCATCAAGAACCCAGGTTCATATCTGTACCAACATAAAACACTGCAGGAGGAATTTAGGGAAGTGTACTAGCTCTGTGTGGCTTAGAGCACCATATGCCACTGGCCACTGTTTGTTTGGAAATGATGGAATAATGGAAAGAACGCTGAATTTGAAGTTGAATAGTCATTAAGGTCCTTATCTGCAAAGTGAGGAGTTTGAACCAGATGATTCTTAAGGTCTTCTCAAGCTCCAACATTCTATGACTACTATCTGATCATCACCACATGAGTCACTACTTATAGAGAAACACCCACACACACACACCCACACACACACACCCACACACACACACCCCCTTGACACCTGGAAGGGGACAGGGAAAGGAAAATTTAACACTGAATAAGAAAATAACAGACAAGATCTACATGATGAAGAAATAACTTTTGTACTCAGCTTATATATGAGTACCATGTCTGTGCCCCAGTTGAGAGATCAAAAGTCTCTGTATGATCTGAGCAACCATGCCATGGCAAATGAATTACTTTATCTATTAGACACATCCTAGTTTTCCAGAATCAAGAAGAAGCCCTGAGGATTTAGTTTAACATGTAGATTTCAGATTCCACCATTCCTATTAAGAAGAAGGGTACATAGCAAAGTAGGAGAAAGCACTGAGAAAGGCTATGAGGACCTTGGACTTCAAATGCTGTTTTATTATTTCATACCTGTATGACCCTGGATAAGTCCCTTACCCTCTATGAGCTTGTATATGCTCTTCTACGAAGTGAAGGGACTGGTCTAGAGCAGGGACTCTAATCCTGAGGTCCACAGGCCTCCCAACTCCAGAGTGTATAAATAGATTTGAAGGGGTCTTTGAATTTGATGGGGGAAAAATTATTTTTATTTTCACTACTCTCTAACTGAAATTTAGCATTTCCTTCAACTATTTAAAAACATTATTCTGAGACAAGGCTTCACCAGACCACCTCAGGGGTACATGACATAAGAAAAACTCCTAGTCTTGACTATCTCTAAGCCCCTCCCAGCAGTAAACCTATGAACCCATGATTTTTATATTTCTAATAGCAATTAAGTTGATAGGTGTTTACCATCTAACTTCAAAGAGCTCTTCTAAAATGTAGACATGGGCGGGGTGGGGGGGAGCTAGGTGGTGCAGTGAGTAGAGCACCAGTCCTGGAGTCAGGGGGACCTGAGTTCAAATCTGTCCTCAGACACTTGACACATTTACTAGTTCTGTGACCTTGAGCAAATCACTTAACCCCAATTACCCTGCCTTACCCCCTCAAAAAAAATAAAAAAATTTTTTAAATGACATTAGAAAATTGTTGCTTAGAAGTCTAGAGTTTATATTTCAGAAACAGTTCAATGTATGCTTGCGGTTCTTTGTGAACTAAAAAATAAGCAGAGAGAAGAGCTGCTTCTTTCCTTACTTGCCCTATCCATACCCCCAAACCACCTCCCTATACCTAAGTAATTTAGGGGCTGGATGCTTGGAATTTGCCTATGTGCAAGTTACTTTCTTCCAGCACAAGCCAGGGCATCAGAGCTCCTGATCTCATGTCCTGGTTCTGCCACTTACTATACATATTTGGGCATATCACTTAAACTTGCAGAGCCTCATTCTCCACATTTGTAAAATGGGGAGAGCCAGACTAGATCATCTCTGGAGACCATTCCAGACGTAACACGCTATGCTTCTATGATTTGCATTTGTTCCCCATTCATCAAATGGATCCCAATGTTATATTAATCTTTTCCCCAAGAGTTATAACGGAGTCCTCTACACCCACACTATTTTATTCTGCAGACCACCCCCCCCACCTTCCCAATACACACATAAAACATAAACCACCACCTCCGACCAAGTTTAAAGGTAGTTTATAGGACAATTCAGCAAAGTGGGTTTTTACTGGATTAATTATTCTCAAATGAGAAAGAAATTATGTGTCTTGAACAAATAAATATGCCAGAAGAACTAAAGCTTAATAGATTCAAGTCAAATCAGAATTAAAATGCCCAGTGATGCAGCATTTACTTCATACAAACTTACTAGATAAGATTACTATTGAAAGTGGGCATTTCTGAGCACAATCCACATTGATCAGTGCCAGAAAACGAAGGTCACTTTTAAGGTTACTCATTGATCTCTTACCCTCACTCACCCCACATATGCAATCAGTTGCCAAATCTGGTTTCTGTCCACTATATCTCTTTCATAGCCACCTTTCTCTATTCCAGATCTTCATCATTTCTCACTTAGACCACTGCAAAAGCCTCCTAGTTGGCCTCCCTGCCTCATCTCTCCCCACTCTAGGCTTACACACAGCAGCCAAGGTGATTTTCCTAAAGTGTGGGTCTGGTCATGTTGTTTCCTATTCAATAAATTCTAATGGCTCCCCAACCCCCGCTGAGATGAAATATAAACCCCTGTATTTGGCATTTAAAACTCCAGCCCATCTATCCTGCCTTATTAGACTTTACTTGCTTTGACTCGCTGCACAATCCAGCCAAACTGGCCATTTTGCTCTTCCTTACATGACATTCTTTCATCTCTGTGTCTTGGTACCACTTTTCACACATGCTTGGAATGAATACCCATTCTCTGTTTCCTGAAATCCCTGGTTTCATTCAAGATTCAGCTAAAAGGTTACCATTTTCATGAGTCATTTCCCAAGAAAGCTGCTAGTGTCTTCCCCTTCCCCTCCAGGATACTTTGTGTCTCTTTTTGTATGTCCTACATTTATACAGTTTGTTCTGTTAGAACATAGCCTCTTGAGGGCAAGGACCATCACACATTTGTTTTTGTATCTCCAGTGCCTAGCACAGTGTCTGGCTCAAAGCAGACACTTAATAAATGCTTCTTGATTAATTGATGGAAGCTCCTAATGATTCAACAAGTGAGGACTACTTGATAGAGGCTTGACCATAAGAGGCACACTTAGGGTCTGGGATAGACGGATGCTGATACAAATCTCCACTTTGAATGTCAAGTGGAATTTATTTCTCCCCACAGAGCAGGATGAAGCAATGTGCTTACAAGCAACAGGCAGTCAACAAATATTTATTAGGAAAAGTAACCTATGTGTCAGGCACTAGGCTAAGCACTAGGGATACAAAGAAAGGCAAAAACATCCCCTTCCTCAAGGAGTTCACATTGTTATGGAGTAAAACAAACAAGAAAATAGCTACATACATACGAGACATACGCAGAGTAAATAGACAGCAATCTCAGGGGGAAAGCACTAGTAGCAGAAGAAGGAATTAGGGAGAGAGGGAGTCCTCCAGCAGAAGGTGGGATTTGAGCTGACTCTTGAAAAAAGCCAGGAAAATTAAGAGCAGATGGTGAGGTAGGAGAGGATTCCAGGCATGGAGGGCAGCCTATGCAAGAGGGAAGAGGAAGAAGATTGGAAAGAAATGGATGGGTCACATTGTGAAATGTTACAAATGACAAGGAGGAAGCCTCCGGCATTTGAGTAGTGGTTGTTACCTGGTTGGGACCTATCCTTTGGGAAAACTAGTTTGGCAACTGAACAGAGCATAGACTGGAGTTGGAAGAGGCTTTAGGCAGGGACACCAGTTAGAAGGCTATTGTAAGAGATCTGATGAGTGATGAGGCATTGAACTAGGGTGGGAGCTGTATGAGAGAAGGGGACACATACGAAAGAAGTTGTGGAAGAAGAAAGGACAAGATTTGGCAAAAACTGTAAATGTAGGGCGAGTGCAAGCGAAGTTCAAGGATGGCATTGAGGTTGGGAACCTAGGCGACTAGAAGGATGGTGATGCCATTGACAATATGGAAGATGGGGACAAGGGTTTGTTTAGGGGTGGGGAAGATAATGAGTTCTGTTTTGGACATGTTAACTTCGATATACATATCAGATATCCAATCAAAATCTATAAAAGGCAGTTGGTAATGCAGGCTCATAGCTCAGGAGAGAGAATAGGATTGGATATTTGGATATGGGAATCATCTACAGAGAGAGAAGTGAACCCAAGAGAGCTGATGAGGCCACCAAGTAAGATAGTATACAGGGAAAAGAAGCATTGCCCAGAATAGAGCCTTGAGATTCATCCACAATTAGGGGGTATGACACAAATGAAGACCTAGTAAAGGAGACTGAGGAGTTGTCAGATAATAGCAGAGTTGTGAAAAGCTAGGGAAGACTGGGTATTCAGGAAGACGTGATCAAACAATGTCAAAAGCTGCAAAAAAGGCAAGAAAGATGAGGATTGAAAAAAGGCAAATAAGAGATCCTTAGTAATTATGAAGAGAAAGGGCAGTTTCAGTTAAATGAAGTCAGAAGTCAGACTGCAAAGGGCTAAAAAAAGAGAGAAGAAATGGAGGTATGGCTTTTTCAGAAGGGGAGAGATAGCTAGTGAGGATGATTGGACCAAAAGATGGTTTTTTAGGGATGAGGGATACATGAATGTGTTTGTAGGCAGCAGAGAAAGAGCCAATACACAGGGAGAGACTCAAGGAAGCAGTCATCTCATAAAAGTAATAGGGGCTAGCCAGCAACAGGGCCAGGACTCTTTTCCCCGGAAACCAAGAGCTGGGATTTGGCACCCTCAGGACAAAAAGCCTCATAGCAATTTCACAAACAATGGACAAACCAAGTAGAGTCCTCATCATTTTACATCTGCAATATACTTCTCCTTCTGGGCAACACAAGTTTGTTTATAGCCTGCCTCACATGACCTGGACCCTTTTTCCCAGAGCAATTTGCCAAACAGCTGCTCTGAGTGGGTTTTTTTTAAGTGTTAAATGGAAAGGAGGGAGTATTCACTTGTGAATGTGAGCGTAGCACAAACACCATGGCTGGGGTGTGTTGGTCCACATTTTCAAATGTGAGTCACTCCTTACTACATGTGTGAAAACTCAAAGAGGCATTTATTTTCTGCCTTAGTGTCCAGTGCTGAGTTTCCTTCAACCACCAAAAAGAGACTCAGTCCACCTGGGGAACTCAGAGTTTACCTGTCTTCCAAGAAATGTGGATGTTATACCCCACAAGGGTAGCTTAACTAACCTAACTATACTAGTCGAGGCTCTCTATGGATCAGCCCTTCTTTCGAAACAAAACAAAACAAATATATCTCAACCACTCCATCAATGTCAACAATACGATAATATTCTCAGCATCTCAAGCTCCAAGAGTTACCTCTAGCCCTATTTCTTCTTTTATTTTTGCCTCCCCCCCACCCCAGCCCCTTCCCCAATCTCCTGCTGTGACCCAAATCCAGACATCATACTTGAATCAATATAACTGCTTCCTAACACGTTTTCCTGCCTCCAATCTCTCCCTTCTTCAGGCCACCTTGCATATCACTAGCAGACTGATCTTCCTAAAAATAAGATGTCTCCTCCCCTACTTAAGAAACCTCAGTGATTCCCTGTTGCCTTAAGAATAAAATCCAAACTCCCATTGACCTCCTAGACCTTCTTTATTTATCCACTGACCTCTCCCAATGACAGGGCCTCTGAGCTTGGAGGACCAGAATTTCACTATCACACAGTTTGTTACAGAACAGAATTTGGCAGAAGGCAGGATTATCATTCCAGGTGGGTTTGGTTACTGAAGTACCAAAAGAACCTCACTATGAAAGCTGCCTCGTCCATCAGGCTATCCCATTTCATAAAGCTCTAAGACAGTTACAGCAAGATACCAAAGTGCTTAGTGAGTGAGTGGATTGTGGTGAGACCATCTATAAAGAATTCTCTCTGAGTCTCTTCCATATTGTATCACTTCTATACTATATAAACATGGAGAGATATCATGGCATAGTAGATGGAAGGCTGGCTCTGGAATCCAGAAGACCTAGAATCCTGCTGTCTTTGACAACCCCTGTAAATTATTTCCTATTTATCCTGTATATCTCTTATTTGTATATCTTTCTTTGCATGTTGTTGCCCTCATTTGGGTTCTTGTTGTTTGTCCTGCATTCTTAAAGAGGAATGTGACATCACGGAGGTGATGCCATGACATGTGAGTGAATTGGATTTCAGGGAGGGAGGGTTGTGCAAAGTCACCAACTTCACTTAGGTCATAAGCTCCTTGAGGGCAAGGGCTGTCTCTGCCCTCTTTTTGTAGCCCCAGCACTTAGCACAGTGCCTAGTACACAGTAGGCACTTGATAAATGTTTATTGATTAATAATGATTGTGTGACCCTGAGACAAAGTGTTCTTAGGCAAGTCACTTCACCTTTTAGTGTCCCCAGGCAACTATGATTATAAACTGAGGAACAGAGATTTCCTTATCAGGAGCTTCTTATGGTAACATAAGGAGAAAGGGAGAGAAAGCTACATATGTTCATCCATATTACATTTTTGTAACAGAGGTGAGTTATTGCACGCTTTAAAGTAATTGAAATTGGGTAATGATATCCTCTCTGTCATACAAAAGGCTATGCTACAGTATCATTTACACACTAATCAGATATAAAACTCTTCTGAAGGGAAGTTTGCAGCGAGGAAAGATTTCAAAAAAAACCCAACCCAGCAAAAGGACCAAGACTTGAGTGAAGAGACAATTTCTTTTTCTTTTTAAATAATGCACCACTGCACTGCCATTGCTCTGTGAGCCAAAAAGAAAGCAGAATTCTCCCAAATTCATGTGAATTTGGGGGGTATGCCTAGTCTTTCATTCTGGACTTAGTATTATTATTCTATGTTGCTGTTGTGTGAGAAGAGAAGCTGGTCCCCTAGAGGTAAGGGCCTGGAGAAGTCATGATTCCAGATGGAAAGTTGACAGTTCTGAGTGGTGACTGTGGAGAAATCACTTTTATCTGTCCAGAAACCTTGTTTGTCAAATGGTGTTTAAAAGCGTTGTGTAGGATGACCTTTCTCTAGTCTCTTAAAAGAAAACAGCTGTAAAAATATACTGGATCTACTACTCATTAGCTGTGTGACTTGGGGAAATGTTGTTAACCTCCCTGAGACTTATTTTCCTCATGGACAAAAATGAAAGGGTTAGACTGCATTTTTACAAAAGGTGGGAGGGACAGAGTAGGAGGGAACCCTTTGGCAGTCTAGAGAAGCCTATGGACCCCTTCTCAGAGTCACATTTTTAAATAATTGAAGGAAATGCTAAATGTCAGAGAGAAATTAGTAAAAATTGTCATTTTTCCCCCATCCAAATTCATGGATTCCCTGAGAACTAAGGGTTTTGTGGACCCCAGATTAAGAACTAGAGAATGGATAAGGCTCCTTTGTGCTCTAAATTCTTCATAATTCTATGAGAAAGCAAGTTTCACATAATTTGCACATTTTATGAATCTACAGACAAATAACAGATAGATGCTTTCTGAGAGAGCGAAGCTAAAGGCTAGTCAGTCAGGGAAGAGGGGGAAAACTATTTGGAAAGAATGGATGGACTTTTCACAGGGCACAGTGGTGTGAAGTTCCAAAGCTTTTCTCTCTGTTTCTGCTCTAAGACTCAAGAGCGGAAGTAGAGACTGTGAGGATGGGACTTAAGCCAAGAGTTGAGGTTATGCCTCTTGAGAAGATGGAAGGGGAAAAAACCCCTAATATCTTTTGCTAGACAGATTAAAATCTGGAAGGAAATGGTCTCCTGAAGCATTTGGTGCCCAGCCACCCTGCTATTGTTGCCAGAGCCTTGCACACACTCTGAATCTTCCAGGCATAACTTCCCTGGGTTGGGTTATTCTAACTCCAGCCTAGGACAAAACCAGAGTTAAATTAAATGGTGACTCATGATAATTAAGGTTTATTTAAAAATGGGCTTAGGTTGTACTTCCTTAGCTTTTACTCTAATTAATTGTGTGTTCCTTTAATACATATTTTCATTAATGTTTCTTTTTGGTAAATTCAATGGGGCAAGTCAATCATTTTAACAGAGTCCTATTTTTAATTTGAAAAAGTCTAATTGAGTGGGAAGGCTTACCAAACTAGGTAGTTAATTATGCCTAGGGAGGCTGGATAACATAGAAGGGGATAGAGAACTGGCCTCAGTAGGTTTTCTGCCACAGACTGTGTGACCTTGGGCAAGTCATCTGGCCTCTCAGTGACCTAAGCCCTCCCTAAAACTAGAAATTGCAGAGAAGGTGCTGACATGGATTTGCAGAGAGAGTCTCCTCCTTGGGAGTTCTCATACCAATGAAGTCACAGTTCCAGCCCCTATTTCCCTATGGAAAGGCTGGCTGAGAAGTAGCATGTAGAGTGCAAAAAAACCACTGACTCTGGAGTTAGAGAACCTAGGTCACCTCTTTGTAACCCTCGATAAGTCAATTAACCTCCTTGGGACTCAGCTTCCTTCTCTGTAAAATAAAGAAATTGGATCAGATGGCCTCTGAGTTCCTTTCCAGTTCTGGTCAGTTGGACAATAAATAGTTATTAAGCATTTACTATGTGCCAGGCACTGTGTCAAGTGCTGGGGATACAAAGAAGGGCAAAACACAGTCCCTGACCTCAAAGAGTTCACAGTCTAATGAGGAAGAAAACATGTAAAAAGAAGCTAAGAGGGGAATGAAAGGGAGGGAAGGTGCCATGCAGCTCAGAGCCAAGATGACATTTAAAGGAGTGCAGCCTGGCGGGAAATTACAAGATGGCTGGCCCAGCACTCTCCTGAAATGGAGGATCTGGGATCCAGATCTAGAATTTTGTTCCGATGTGGAGATGGTGCCAAGGCATTACCGTCTACCTAATGAAAGCTTACCTTAATTGCAAGTCAAGTGTCTAAGAGAAAACAGTCAAACCAACCACTCCCCTTGAAAACCCCAATCCAGGGACCAATAAAATTGTGGGGGGTTAGAAGGATGTAGGAGAGTTAGCAGCTATAAGAGTAGATAAGCTTCCCTGAAGAGGGCATTATGTACCTAAAATATTAGAATTTTCTGTTAGTAGAGTCCAGAAGACACCAAAGGAATTGAGATTCAAGTGGCTACAAGGAAGGTAACAGTCAAGGTGAAGGTCAACAGGGGAAAAGATCCTGCTTCCCCAAGGAGTTGAGAGAAATGTTTCAGTTTAAACCTGGGTATGGAAGTATGATGAAATAATAGGAAAACACAAAGACAACCCCACCCCCCAACACACACATACTCCCCCAAAAGATAAAAGGGCTAGAGACAGAACAAGGAAGTTTGGAGTTCCTGGAAGAGAATGACAGCATTACTAGCTGAAAAAGTATGGTACTTAGAGCAAGGAGCCCTGGGCTCCAATCTGGGACCTGCTTCTTACTAGCTGTGTGACTTCAGTCCAGCCAGTTAGCCTCTCAGGGGCCTCCTCAGTTCACTGATTTGTAAAAACAAGGGGGCTTGGATCAGATGACCTTTGAAGTCCACTCCAGCTCTGAATCCTTTCCTATGATTAATGTATGTTTTAAATCCATGGCAAGCAAACTGGATAATATGAGATACCTTACCAATTCTGTAGAGTCTCTCCCAGGTCTACAAGTGCTGTATTAAATAGAAAGAGATAGGAAGATAGAAAGAGAGGAAGGAACTACTAAGTTATTGTTTTTTTGAGATCCCTGAAAATTAGAATGTTATAAATCATATTTTAGATTATATTAAATTCATAATTTATATTAAATAAAATAGGCTAAATTAAATTATTTAGATTACACAGTAATCTGGAACACTAGACAAACTCAGTGAAGTCAATTTTTTCTTCTAAAGTCAAAGCAACAAGCATTTCACTGAGTACCTGCTAGGTGCCAAGCACTGTGCTAGGCACTGGGGATAGGAATACTAGGAGTCAAAGACTCTGCTCTCTCAGGGAGCTTACATTCTGTTGGGGGAATACAAATATAAGTATGTACAGAATAAATATTTAAAAAATAAACATTGTAGTTCCTCCCATTCATTCTAATTCTTCTATACAACATGACTAACGGGAAAATATGTTTAATAAGAATGTATATGGAGAGCCTATATTGGATTGCAAGCCATCTTGGGGAGGGGGAAGGGAGGGAGGTGGGGAAAATTTAAAACTTATGGGAAGTGAATGTTGAAAACTAAAAATTAATTAATTAATTAATTGAAAAAAATAAACCCAAGGTAGCTAGAGAGAGGGCACCAGCAGTTGGATGGATCAGAAAAGCTTTCTGTCTTCATAACTCAGATGAGAAACTACATCTATGTTAAAGAAATGTATTCACCATCATGGTGATGTTCAGTTGTTTGAGTCATATCCAACTCTTCCTGACCCCATTTAGGTTTTTTTAGCAAAGATACTGGAGTGGTTTGCCATTTCCTTCTTCAGCTCATTTAACAGAGGAAAAACTGAGGCAAACAGGGTTAAGTGACTTGCCTAGGGTCACATAGCTAATGAATGTCTCCTGCCAGATTTGAATTCAGGAAGATGAGTCTTTCTGACTCCAGGCCCAGTGATCTATCCACTGTGCCACCTATCTGCCTCTATATTCATTTTTGGGCCTCTGTCATGTTGGACAGTTTTGTGAATGTGGACAAAAACCACACCAGATAAGCTGGTATAGATGGATTATTATCTGGTCTTAGGGAATCCATATTCAGGAAGAAGAGACAAAGGATCCATCAAAGTATTATCCTTTTAAAGCTTTGTACAAAAAACATTTTTGATTTATAAACTGGTCACTGCCCAAAAGCCTACCTTTTTACCCAAATGTCCTCCTAATGATGCTCCATAACTGGGAATCATGGAATGCCATACTCTCAGCAGAATACTATTACAAATAACCCAGGGCAGGGCATGTAAGCATATCAGGGCACAAGAAGTAATGATAGTTAATGATAGCTAGCATTTATATGGTACTTTAAGTACTTTGGGTATGTT
Source organism: Trichosurus vulpecula (assembly GCF_011100635.1). Lineage (NCBI taxonomy): Eukaryota > Metazoa > Chordata > Mammalia > Diprotodontia > Phalangeridae > Trichosurus > Trichosurus vulpecula. The sequence continues at coordinate 109,438,130 of NC_050577.1, read as the reverse complement.
AACTCATAAAACTTATCACTAAGGAGTTGTATGAGCAGAAAAGTAGGCAGGCTGGCTGTGCAGTGAGCTGACAAGACCACAGATGAACAGCCAGGCTGAAACCTTATGGATATTAAAGAGGCCAGAGTAAAGGTTCCATCCCGTTGAATAAATATTCATCAGAAAATTTGCAGAAAGACATGGACAAGAATCACAAAGGATAAGATGTGGAGGAGCTGCAATCTTTGTCTGTGGAGGGACTACCCACAATGTAAATAGTGATGGGATTAATTTCTTCTCTATAACTTTTTGCTCTCCTACTCATGTCTACTATTCCCTGTGGCCTTTGCCTAATTTTTCATCTCCTCGCAACCATCCACATCAGCTATCTACATCCTCCAAGGGAAAGCAGATAGTTGCTTCAAGTTGCCCAAGTCTTAACACAGATGCTTCTTGAAACAATTAGATTAGAACCTCCTTGAGGGCAAGGATGGTAACATTTTTTTTTCATCTTTGTTTTCCCAGTGCCTAGCATAGTGCCTTATAAATTTGTTGAATTGAGTTGAGAATGCCAGATTAAAATTTCATAGCAAAAACAAACTAATTACAGCTGGAGCATAAAATTAAATTGCATTTGGACCTTTGCAAAGTCTAAGGAGCAAAAATTAGGTACAGTGCAATCTCCAAAGTCAGTTACAACAGACATCTGTGTGGGAATATATAGCCCCCTGTAGGAAATGTTGTAATTATTAGAGCATACACTTAGGTCATTGGAAGGGTTACCAACTCTAATTCAATAAGTTAGCTATAGATGATATTGTTATTATGTATTATTAACATGGTATTATTTTTTCTGTGTTCTATAAGGAAGATAACAGCCTTCTCCAAAAATCAATTAGCCCAAATCATTTTGCTGAACTAAAACTAGATTATATATTTAAGACAGATTTATGAATTGTTGTAATCAAGCATGCTTTTTTGAATATTTACTAAGTTACAACAATGATATATGGGTTCTCTAAATTATATACTTCAAACTTTCCTTATATGGTATTATTCTTGGACTCTTCACCATCCTGCGCATCCTTTTCTGAATGTAGTATGATGTATCAGCATCTCTTTTAAAATGTGGGCCCCAGGATAAAATACAGTACTCATAATGTGGCCTGACAAGTAGAGCATAATTCTATTTTCCATGATCCAGTCTCCACCATTCATATACCATCCATCTCTATGCCTCTACACAGGCTGTCCCCCCGTGCCTGAAATCTAGTCCCTTCTCACCTTCACCTGCTAGAATACTTGGTTTCCTTCAATGCTTGGCTCGGGTAATCTCCTTCCTACTTCCTACACGAGGCCTTTCCTGATCGCCCCAGATTATAGTGACATTCACTTCTACCAACTGCTTGGCATATATTTGGTACACTTTAACATATGTACATGTTGCCTCTCCCAAAATGAGGTAAACTCTTGGAAAGTAGGAGATATTTCACTTTTGTCTTTGTATGCCTGACACTGATCCACAAATGCTTACTGATTGATAGAATTGAGTACTGCCTTAGGCCATTTCCTGTATTGTTATAACAAACCTCTACAAGATTTATTGATTGGATTGTAATTTACCTTTACTCATGCTTATGTCTAGTGTCTCCAACTGGATTGTAAGTTCCTTTCCTTGTTCTTTCTGCACTTAATACAGCTTTAGAAGTTCTCTTCATTGCCTTTCGTATTTTCCACAATCCTCAGCTCACCTTGAGCTTCAACCGTTCTAATACTATTTTTAAAATTTTGTCTTCCTTTTAAAAAGAAAAAATATTACTCCTGGATATATGTCCCTCTTTCCATCTTCTTCATGTGTCCTTTTCAAAAACTGAGCTCAGAGAAAATCCTGTGTAGTCATGGTTTTTTCCTTGTTCTCTCTCACTAAGGATCAGAATTTCAATTTTGAGAATCACTAATCCTTTATGAAGCAGAGTATCTTAACTTGAGGTCCCTAGACCCCCTGAGGTTCCATGCATTGATTTCAAGGGAATCCTTGAACTTGAATAGGAAAAAAATGCATTTTCATTTTCACTGACTTTTGGCTTCCTTTGTAATCCTATGTATTTTGTTATGCATTTAAAAACATTATTCAAAGAAGGCATCTATAAAGCTTCACTAAACTACCAATGGAATCTATGACAAAAACTTCATTATTAAGAGCTACTCCTTATCAAGAGCATCTTGGCATGGGATCCTACCAGTCTTTGAACATTATTAAAGTCCTATTTTAATATCTACAATTCTGCCTGGCTATCCCCAGCATTCCCTTTTCTGTCCCTATAAACTCAAAGGGGACATGGCTTATCAGATGTCTCAAAGTGGTTGCCACTATGACACTGCTACCCAGATCTTTCCCTCTGACCAGGATTAAGTCCTCAACATTGGTTACCATCTTTGCTTTCTCTTCCTGCTGAGAAATTAAATGGCCTGCAAAGCAAATCAAGAATTTATCAGATAATCTGCTTTGAACAAAATTAGACTTTTAGCAAATGTCAGGACTGCTGAGGTCTTGCATCATTATGACTTTAACATGAAGAGTATGTTAAAGAAACCCTCCTTTATGCCAAGTGCCTTTAAAATTACAGTTTACCTCTCCTGGCTCCAGACAGGCTAAGCACCTCCCCAAAACACTAAAACCTTTAGGAAAGCAGTATTTTTTTCCACATGGTTATCTTTTTTCACTGTAAGCACCATATGCCTAAATCTAGCCTACACAATCAAGGGTATGTGTCATAGACTCAAACCAGATAATTCAACACATGCATCATGGGATATTTATTTATTCATGGGTAGAGGCACATCAGTGTCTTGAATTACTGGCTAATTCTGAATTCATCCAATTACAAACCTACATTTTGCAGAACCAAAAAAGTCGATGTTCACCAAAATACAGTTTCGAAGACTCACAAAGTGGGAAAAGACTAAGGGTATGATGGATCCAGCTCAAGAACCAATTGTGAAAATTTCAGTGTGAGCATTTGCATCTTGGAAATTGGCAAATGTTACAAATCAGTGTTTGATTCATTGCCTGGTTGACTGTCCAAATTTAAGAAAGTGATGGGGAAATGCAAATTAAGTTTAAATTAAATTAAACTTTAAAAGTGTGGCCACCCAGAGGGCCAGTTGTTAAACATTTACCAGCATACTCCTGGAAAAGACCTTAGGTATATCATCTTTTTTCACCCCCTGAGAGAAATCCAACAGAAGATGGAGAATAGAGTTCTGGCTACTACCACTTTCTAGGATGTCTATCATCCAAACATCAACCATAGGTCTCTTCCACATTCACCCTAGCTAGGAAAGAATGAACTAATAGCCCATGTAACCATTTAAGCCCAATCACCTCCAAAGCACAGGATAAGGCCTGATCACAGGGCAAGGCAACCAACCTAGCTCAAATCAGACCATGAGTTATTTTGTCAGTTCCAAGAATAACTTTTTTTTCAAGATTCCTTGAAATTTTCTTCCAAGTAGTGATTCAGTTTGTGTATGTGTTTCTCTGTGTGTGTGTGTCTGTCTCTCTCTGTGTCTCTGTCCCTCTCTCTCTTTCCCATTTACTCAACCTCACAACTCTCAGTGTGATTCTTGTCTTTTCACTCTTACTCACCCAACTCTTACTCAATCTATTGTCAAATATTGACATTTCTACCTTCAGATATCTCCTGTCTCATAGTCACCCACCTAATATAAACTCTTGTTACCTCTTGCTTGAACTACTGCCATAGCCTCCTGATTCCTATCCCTAGTTTAAGTCTCCCCCATCTATCCTACATTCAACTACCAAAGTGATTTCCCTAAAGAGCAGGTGTGACCATGTCATGCCCCCTCTCACCCCATTCAACCAATTCCAATTGCTCTTCATTGCCCTCAAAACCAAGCATAGACACTTCTGTTTGGCATTTAAAGATGCTCCCAACCTGGTTTCTTCCCACCCTTCCAATCTTCTTCCACTCTACTCTCTTCCATGTTCTCTAGGCTCCAGATGCACTGCACTATTTTAATGTTTTTCACACAGGACACTCCTCCTGACAATCCTTGTGCACTAGTTATCTCCTGTGTCTGGAATTCTCTCTCTCCTCACCTCTAACTCTCTCACTTCCTTGGCTTCCTTCAAGACTCAGCTCAAATCCTGCCTTTTGAAGGAGGCATAACACAATGCCTGGCATGCAGTAGGCAGTTAATAAATGCCTGTTGATTGTTCAAACTGTGTCCTCACAAAAGGGGTTCCTCTGTTTCACCATTATTCATGGGTAGAGTTAGGAATTTTAGGGTTTACTAAGAGTCTAGCATAGGGAAAGTAAGTAGAACCAAAGAGGATGTGACCATGACTAAGGAGCGAAGAATTGATGGGAAGGACACAGCCAACCAATGAAAATTATCCTAGAAAGTAGGAATAGAAGAGATTTGTTGTTGTTCAGTTATTTTAGTCTTGTCTGACTCTTTGTGACACCATTTGGGGTTTTTTTGGCAAAGATACTGGAATAGTTTGCCATTTCCTTCTCCAGCTTATTATAGAGATGAGGAACTGAGGTAAACAGATTTTAAGTGACTTGCCCAGAGTCACACAGCTAGGAAGTGGCTGAGGCTAGATTTTAACTCAGGAAGAAGAGTCTTCCCAACTTCAGGCCCAGCAAAGAGAATACATGTGATATCAAGAAGGCAAAATCATCCAAAGGTAAGATGCAGTTTTTTCATTATCTGATATTTCTGTAACACTTCAGGATACATAGTCACCTATTAGATAACTCTTACTGGAAGATTATAAGTTTCTCAAGTGGGAAAATGCTACCTACCCCAAACCTGAGCTGGAAGTGGAGGGCGGGGCAGGAAACAAACAAGCTCTCACATCTCACATACCATGTGTTTTTCCTTCCTTATTTTCCTGGGACTATCTCTTTTCCTGACTGCTAAATAAAGATAAAATGTGTTTCAGAAGTGCAGCACATGCCAACAAATGCAGATTATAAAACAGACATGACCTACCTATGGTGCAACAGAGAAGGCAGGACTCCCAAGAAATTTAGTTTTGCATCTGTAGATCATGCCAATTGCAAGGGACAGAAGGGAAACTTCATCTTTCCATGGGGTAGTTCAATAGGATGGGACAGGGACTATGAGGCTGGAAAGAATTTAGGTATCCATAAAATAGCTTCCCTCCCTTGACAAGAGAGATTCAGAGAGGTAAAGGCCTGAGATAATCCCTCCTCCTCTCTCTTTCTCTCCCTCCCTCCTTCTCTCTCTCCTTCTTCCTCTTACCTATCTTTCTTTCTTTCTTTCTCTCTGTCCCTCCCTTTCTCTTTCTCTCCCCACCCCCTCTCCTTCCCCCACTCCCCTCTCTTGTCCCTCCCTCCCTCCCTTCGGTGACTATGCCGATGATGACGGAGGAGAAGCCCAGACAGAATGAATTCCACAGGGCGGGAGAGCTGGCAGAGGGCCAGGTGGCAGTTAAACACCACTTTTGTATCCTCTAGCAAGAAAGAATGTCTGGAACCAACAGCAAGAGCCTCATCCTAATGGAAGATTTCTCCCCCAGCTACTTTGCTGTCTGCCTCCACAGTAAGCACACTGCACATCTACCTGTGGTACCTGCATTTTTATTTCTGGGTGTCTAATTGTGAGGGACTTGATAATAATATTTGTTTTCTCAGAAAAGGCCTCAAGCATCAGAGGTTTCCAACCTTAGCATTAGTCTAATGCCTGAATTAAGATAACAAGCACACTGAGAGTTTTAAAGAGACTAATGCAAGTTTAAGAGAAAACTGTCATGTCTAGTCATGGATAGCCTTCCCTCCCTCCCTAATACACACTTGATCTCTCACCTTCCAATTTTTGTCTACATACAAATCATTTTCACAAGCCATAGAGTGTGTACTTCCACGCTACCAAATCAGAAATGTCTTGTTCTAAAGTTCAAACTTTTTGTTCTTCAAAGTTCTTTAAGCAATTTTGTCAATAAACACAAAGCCAATAGCAAAAATAAAGCCAGAATCCTTAACTATTCAAATAAAATGTTGTCCAGGAAAGTGAGTGGTTGGTTTGTGCTATTTTGCTTTTTCCTTAAGGTTCTTCGTGTACTCCTGTAAGCTTGATGGATTTCACTAAATTTGGACCATCACTGCTAGGAGTATGCTCTGTCCTTATAATTCAGATTATAGATGACACTTTTCCATTCTAGCAGAATTCTTATTTAGCATCCTTTGGTCACTTTGCTGCCCACTCCCTGAATACTCTTACCCAATATGCCCTCACTTCCACTCATTTACTAAATTCATTCACCCACTCTCACTCACCAAATACCCACCACTTGCTTCACTTTCAGGAAGTGAGGCCACATTGCAATGGAGTAGCTCTAGCTGATCCATTTCTGAATGTTGGTCTCAACGTGACCATCAGGCTGAAGCAAACTTCACTGATTTATCAGCAGCTCATCTCAGATCAAGTCAACAAAGCCATAAGCAGATCCCACTGTACACACACACACCCACAAAGGGGTATTGCAGAGCAATGAAGACAAAAAGAACTGATTCCTCCCCTTTTCCCCCAAAGTAACTACACTTTAGTTTTTGAAAGTTGGAATTTCTTGCATCCTATTCCTTTGAATGGTACTGAGATAGAGACATGCTGAAGGAGCACAAAGCAAACATGGCAGCCAAGTCTTCAAGGTCTCCTAAAGATGTGGTGTGGAATTCTGCAACTAGCTTGTGAATTGTTGCAACTGGGGAAGTATTTTATCTCTTGCTCAAATCTTAAACAGATTTCTGATGTTCACCTCCAGTGTTCCACACTTACCACTGCTTAATCTCGCTAGCCTGCATATTGAAAGTTGACATTAAAGGCATTAATATCTGTCTCTGTCAGACACTTGACACATGCACTAGCTGTGTGACCTTGGGCAAGTCACTTAACCCCAATTGCCCTGCCAAAAACAAAACCAAAAAAAAAAAATATCTGTCTCTGTGGTTATCTAACGAGTGTCTACCCTCCCTGACTGAAAATCTCCACAGGTAAAATATGAGGTCTGAAGCTTTCCCAGGTTCACCATTGATGACAGCTGTGTGACTTCGAAAGTTGTGACAAAAGGCCTTGCGGAGACTTCAATACTTTACAGGGGTTCAATTTCAATAGTGCATTTAAAAAACCAACACATTTGAAGTATGTTTGCTATCTCTGGGGAATTCCCCTTTTCCTTACTCCTTGGAAGTGTTCATTGTGGGAGAAGACTCTGGGAAGATGGCAAAGTAGGTCAGAAAACTTTCAGCTCTCCAAATTTCCTCAACAACAACAAAAAGGAGAACATTGCCTCAGAGGGCAGTGGAAATAAATAAAAGTTAGGGTTAAGCAGTTGTTCTACTAAGACAATTTGAGTAGATCCTAGGAAAGACCCGACCTCCCAGGGCAGAGGTTCAGTCTGAGTGAAACACCTCCAGGTTGACCCTGCAGAATCAACAAATGGCAAGCCCTGGGGGGCAGCTGGGGTTGGGAGGCAACCTCAGCCTTAGAAACTGTCTTCTCAGAGTCAGTGGAGGGGTAGAGGGAGGTGGGGGGAAGGTCCTGATGGCTGGCTGTGTAGAAGATTGAAGGACCTTCCGTTGTTGAGGGTCACCAAGCACAACTGTGCTGACCAAACATGTCCCAGGCTGTGTGGAGAAGGAGCTAGCACACATACCTGGTGAGTGCAGCAGCAGTAGCTACTGGCTGTGGGCACTTGCAGGAGAACAGAGTCTCTGGTTTCAGTTCCAGGGTAGAGAGGACAACTGTGGTTTGCTGACACCTGAGAGACTTCAGGGAGAAAGATCATTTGTGGGAGTGTGGCTGGGGCCTAGCTGTGGCTTAGAAATGGAGAGGAGGGGGCAGCTAGGTGGCGCAGTGAGTAGAGCACCAGCCCTGGAGTCAGGAGGACCTGAGTTCAAATCCGGCCTCAGACACTTCACACATGTACTAGCTGTGTGACCTTGGGCAAGTCACTTAACCCCGATTGCCCTGCCAAAAAAAAAAGCAAAAAAAAAAAAAAAAAAGAAATGGAGAGGAGAGCCCAAGGTTGAGCCCTGGGACAGACCTCAGAAAATAACAGTAAGAAGGGCCTGAGGCTTGGGGCATCATTCCCTATACCTCGGGACTATAAGTTGATTAAGTTAATAACTGCTAAAAATAAATAAATAAATAAAAATGAGTAGGCAAAGGAGAAAGAACCCAACCATAGATAGCTATTATGGGAATAGAGAAGATTTGGGTTCATATTCAGAGGAAGATAATGGAGGAAAAAAATCCAACCCACTCCTTTTACAATGAGAAATGTCAAATGGTCCCAAGCACAAAAAGAGTTCTTGGAGTAACTTAAAAAGGACTTTTAAAATCAAATAAGAAGAACTGAGGAAAAATTAGAAAAAAATAAAAACAATCCAAGAAAAAAAAGAAAACTATGAAAAGAAAATCAACCAACTTGAAATAGAGAATCAAAAACTTAAGGAAGAAAATAATTCCTTCAAAACCAGAATTGGGCAAAAGGAAGATGGCATTCTAAGACAACAAGAAATAATAAAACAAAATCAAAAGAATGAAAAGACAGAAACATCTCATCAGAAAAACAACAGAGCTGGAGAACAGATGGCTGAGAAATAATATAAGAATAGCAGGATGAGATGAAAATTATGATAAAAAAGGAATCTTGATACAATATTACAAGAAATTATCAAGGAAAATTGTCCTGAAGTTCTAAAAAGAAAGAAGGAAAAGCAAAAATAGAAAAAAAAAATCCACCAATCACCACCTAAAAGAGATCCCAGGAGGAAAACTTACAAGAATATTATGGCCAAGTTTCAAAGCTCCCAGATTAAGGAGAAAATAGTGGAAGCAATAAGGAAAAAAAAATTAAGTAACATGGAGCTACAATAAGGATTACACAAGACCTAGCAGCTACTGCATTGAAGGACCATAGGTCTTGGAATATTACATTTTGTAGATCAAAAGATTTGGGGTTAAAACCAAGGGTAATTTACCCAGGAAAGTTAACTATAGTCCTGAATGAAAAAAATGGATAATTAATGAAGTGAAAGACTTTCAAGTATTTGTGACAAAAACAGCAGAAATGAAGGGAAAATTCAATATACAACATCCAGGAGAAATGTAATGTAAACATTAAAGACCAATAATAGGGGACTCAATAAGGTCAAATTATTTCCTTCTTATATGTGAAAATATTATCAGTATTCTTATGACTGTCGTCATTACTAGGGTAGTTTGAAAAAAAAGGCTTGGACTGAGCTATGTATGATGAGGTGATTCTAAAAAAAACTATGTAGGGAGAGATAAGAGGAGTAATTATGCAAATGAGGTATAAAAGGAAAAACTGATACAGAAGAAGCTAGTGAGGGGGAGGGTAGGTAGTGATGGAACTTTACTTTCTTGGGAATGGGTTAAAGAGGGAACAACATACATATCTAGAAAGGTATAAAAATCATCTAAGTACACGAAGAAATAAGAGGCCAAGGGGAAAGGGCGGGAGGGAAAAGATAAGGGAGGGACTCTTAGAGGGGTGGATAGGTTAAGGAATAGGTGAGTAACATAGTAGGTAGAAGTAAAGCAGAGGGGTGAGGTGGGATAGATACAGGATGAGGATAGTGAGGAAAAATAGGAAGGAGGAAAATACACAACAAGTAATTATAGCTTAGACTGTGAATAGGATGGTTTTACCCATAAAATGGAAACTTATAGCAGATTAAAAATTTGAATTCAAAAGTATGTTGCTTTCAGAAAATGCTATAAAAATGAAACATACACACAAAGATAAAATAAAGGTCAGGAGTAGAATTTATTATGTAAAAAAATTAGGGGTAGTAATCATGATCTCAAAGTTAAAGCTAACATAGATTTAATCAAAAGAGAAAAACAGGGAAACTATACTATGTGCAAGCAACATTATTTAATATTGTTTTAAACCATTTAAAATAACTGAACAGTATAAAATACCTGAGAGTATACCTGCCAAAACAGACACAGGAACCATATGGACATAAACATAAGACATTTTTTATACAAACAGTCATTTATTGTTCATGGGTAGGTAAAGCCAACATCATTAAAAAATGACAATTTTACCTAACCAGTTTAGTCAGTGCCATCCCACTTAAATTACTAAAAATTTATCTGAGTTGGAAAAAATTTTTTTAAAGTTCATATGGAAGAACAAAAGGTCAAGGACTTCAAAGAAACAAGGGGGAAAAAAGATGTAAAGGAAGCAGATTCAGCAGTAGCAGACCTTAAACTATATTATAAGGTAAAAGCATTGTTGAAGTATAAAATGGATAATTTTGATTATTTTAAACTAAACTTTTCTTGTATAAATAAAACTTATGCAGCCAAGAATAAAAGGAACACAGAAAACTGAGGGAAAAAACTATCACAGACTATCTCTCAGATAGGATGTGATTGGGTTGGAATATTGCTGTGGCGTAGGAAATGCTGAGCTCGTTGATTTAGAAAAACATGGAAAGACTTGGGCTTATGAAGGAAGATGCCATTCACCTTCAGAGAAATAGATGACAAATGGAAATAAGCATAGTACAGTCTTACATATACGTGCATGAATATATATGTGCATATATTGTGTGTTTATAGATAGATATATGTATCGATCCATGCTTAATTAATTGTAGCCTTCTTTAGGGGGAGAAGGTGGGGGAATGGGGGGGGGATAAAATAAAAAGTACACAGCACAGAACAAGAGGAAACCTACAAGGAAGCAAAGAAAAGCTGGGCAGTTTTGAAAACATTGTGTAGTATTTATTAAATAGGTTTTCTTGAAATGGAAAGCTATTGTTTTATATTGAATTCTCTCATGTTCTACTGTGTACATGGCAAGGTTTTTTCCTTTTCTTGTTTTGTATTTAAGTTTAAAATAAATAATAAAATTTACAAAAAAAAAGGGAAGTATTCATTTTAGTGGCAGTCTACGGTAGCCTTTCATCAGACTCTAACTTACCTTGATCTGTATGTCATGGACCTGTCAAAATATTTTATTATCATTCTCTCTCTCTCTCTCTCTCTCTCTCTCTCTCTCTTTCTCTTATTCTTCCTCACCACCCCCACTGGGTCTCACCCAGGCTGGAAGTACAGAAGCCACTCCCAACTGTAGCTCAGAACTCCCAAAGCTCAAGAGATCTGCCGACCTCAGCCTAAGCCTCTGTCATCGTAGACTTCTCTATGGCCCCTCCTATTGATAATACATGGCTTGCTCTATTTTTTAAGTGCCAATTAAAAACTAGCCATTTGCTTGATTGTTTTCCTTTGACATAAAGGAAGGTTATGGGAAGAGGGATTAACTGGGAATTGACCGTAATATCAAAACTAAAAAGTATATCTAAAATATATTTTAAAACCCTGAACCCTAGCACTAAGGCAGATTTTCTCTTTGGGGTTGGAAGTTGAAGAAACTAGAAACCAAGGTATCTGTAGCATCCTTCAAGAAGTAAATTATGCATAAGTTCACACAGGGAATCCTTTCAGGCAGAAGCCTCCCCAGTATATACACACAAATGCAAACACACCTGGGCCTCACAACCCTTATGTTTGACTTGGTTAACACACCCACAGGGAGAAATCACAGTGATGAATAGAGCTTAGATGGACCCATTTATATAAAGAGAATCCCAAGAACGTGTGTATGTGTGTACACACACATACACACACACACATATGTGGGTGCCACACACAGCACCAAAGAATATGGTAATATGAACCCCTTGAGTTGGGGACTAACTTGGTTACAGAGCTGTTTGTCATAACCTGATGCAACTGCAGTGGGGTAGTGGGGGAAGGGAATGCCCTTGTGCTTTCTCTGGATCACACCCACAGCAGGTTTGCTCTCAAAGTAGATCAGCTGTAATGAAACAGGTTTGACAACTGGAGCATGAGGCATATCTTAGCATCTCACAGACAAGCTTCAGGGAGTACTTCATAAAAACAAAGGCTATCAATACAGCCCCATTGGCAAGACACTGGACTCAGAGGGGAAAAAAAAAATTTATGAAACAAATTGTAAACTGTACTCCATAAACTTTAAAAAATGTATTTCAATAAATATATTTCAATATAATGGATTTTCTTTGCAATCTCATGTATTTCATTTTATGCATGTAAAAACATAATTCTAGAAAGGGTCCATAGGTGTCACTAGACTGATAAAGTGGTTCATGACACAAGAAAGGCTAAGAAACCCTGACCTACGGGCAAGTTACTAGGCATTTCTGAACTCCCCAGAGATGCCAGCAAGTACCAACCAGGAAAGTACCGTATTTCCCCATGTATAAGATGCACCTTTTTTTCGAAAAATTTGGGATCTAAAAACTGGGTGCGTTTTATACAGTGGTTGTAGATTTTTTTACTTGCATTTCCCGCTTTTTCACGCTTGTCTTTGCGCTTGTTATTTCACATTTGTTACCGGTATATTAGGTTACGTTTTGCCAAGTTCCGCCCAGAAATGGCTCAAAAAAGATTTTCGTACAGTACTGAATTCAAGTTAAATGTGATCCAGTTTGCAAAAGTAAATGGAAATCGTGCTGCTGAATATATGTTTGGTCCTCCTCCAACTGAGAAAACAATCTGAGATGGGCTACGGGAAGAAGAAACCCAACTGAAAATGCCATGGCAGAAGAAGGCCATGAGAGGCAAGTCAGCAAAATGGCCTGATTTAAAGAGGGAATTGAAGATATGGATTGAAGAGCAAAGGACAATTGGAATTCCTGTGTCCCCAAAGATGGTTCAGCATGAGGCAAGAAGAATTGCTGATGAAAAAGAAGTTACTGATTTCAAAGGAGGACACAACTGGTGCTTCAGGTTCATGAAACGGAATGGACTAAGCATGCATACAGGCACCAGACTTGCCCACAAGATGCCTGAAAGCTATGAGCAGATGAATAAAACTTGAGTTCAATAACTTTATGTAATACATTTTTTTTTCAAATTTCAGGCCCAAAAATTAAGGTGCATGTTATACATGGGGAAATACAATATGTGTGGCTCTGGATTCATGACTTTTGGAGCCAAATACATGTTTCAAGACCTAGTTGGAATATTAACCCAGTTAAGCAACTATACCAAGAAAGCTTTCAGATGGATAGTTGAAAATACAAGAGCTAACAATTATGGATTGCAAACTGAGATTGAGTCACCAGTTCTTTTCAAGTTTAGCCAAAGCACCCTACCCACAAAATCCTGCCATCACACTTTCTGACATGACTACTCAGAAATACCCATAAAAAGCCAAGTCTTACGAATATCCTGAGGCTCTTGACCACATTTCTCAAATACGGAAATTTATACATTCTTGACATATAGGATTCCTATTAGCCCCCAAACCATCCCTAAGCAGACATTACAGTGGCTTGGAGATTGCTTCTAGACTGATGATTATTCATCCCTGATGCTGCTAAGAAAATGAGGGTGGGGGTAGGAAATGACTGACTAAAGATGAGCGAATGAAACATCTTAAGTCAAAAAAAAAAGTCTTAGGATCTACAGCCAGAAAGGACTATGTTGAAATCTGTCCAATCTTTTCATTTTACAGGATAAAGAACTGAAGCTGCTCTCTTCCAAGTTACCAACATGCTCTTAACTGCCACATCTAATGGCTTTTTCCCAGGCTTCATCCTTCTTGACCTCTACAGAACCGCAAATGTCAAACACCTTTTTCTCTTTGGTGTTCTCTTTCCTCCAGGATTCATGATACTGCTCTCTCCTGGTTCCTTTCCTGCCTATAGCACTGCTCCTTTTCAGTCTCCTTTGCTGGATCTTCATCCAGGTCACGCCCACTCAGGTCATGCCAGTGTTCCTCAAGGCTTTGGCCTGACCCTTTTTCTCTTCTCCTTCTATACTATTTCACTTGATGATCTCATCAGCTCCCATATAAGCAATTATCATCTCTATAAAGATGATTCTTATTCTATTGGTCCAGCCCTCAACCTTTCTCCTGACCTTGCATGTCCGAATGCCTATGAACATCTGAACTGGATGTCTCAAAGACATCTTAAACGCAACATGTCCAAAAACTGAACTCTTTATCTTTCCCTTTAAACCCTCCCACTCCCTAACTTCTCTATTACTGTTAAGGGTCCATCGTCTCAGTCATTCACAAACTAGTGTTATCTTCAGCTCTTCGCTCCCTCTCAGTCCCATAGCCAATTCGTTTGTCATTCCTACCTTCATAACGTTTCCTCTTTTTAACATCTCTCAGTCTCTTTCTCTCCTCTGACACTGCCACCATCATGGTACAGGCCTTCATCTCTCTCCTCATGCCTGGACTACTGCAATAGTCAGCTGGTTGGTCTTCCTGCTTCAAGTCTCTCTCCCCACACCAACCCATCCTCCACTCAGCTATCAAACTCTCTCTCTCTCTCTCTCTCATACGCGCACGAGCGCACACACACTGAACACACACAGCAACAGTGACAACAAGTAGTTCCCTATTGCCTCCAGGATCAAATATTTGATGCTTTTAAATTTTTAAAAATTTTAAATTAAAATTAAATTAAATTCTTCATAACCAGCTCCCTTCCGATCTTTCCTGTCTTCTTACACCTTATCCTCTTCTACTTAATCTGGGATTGAGTGACACTGACTTTCCTGCTGTTCCTCACGTAAGATGTCTCCCAAATTCCCCCAGACGTCTGAAAAACTTTACCTGCTTCATCACTACCTTCTGGCTTTCCTGGTTTTCTTCAATTCTCAGCTAAAATCTCACCTTTTGCAAGAAGCTGTCCCCAGGCTTCTTTAATCTTAGTGCCTTGCCTCTGTTGATTATCTATGATTTATCTTGTATGTAACCTGTTTGTGCATAGCTGTTTCCATGTGGTGTGTCCTGTTAGACTCTGAACTTCTTGGGGACAGGGACTGTTTTTCCACCTTTCTTTGTAATGCCCAGTGCTTAGCAGAGTACCTCAGCACACAGTGGGTACTTAATAAATGCTTGTTGACTGACTACTACAGAAGAGGAAACTAGAGACCCAGAGAGGTTAAATGATTTGCCTCAAGTCACGGAACTAAACACAGGCTCTATAGTCAAACCTGGGTCCTGATTCCAAATCCAGAGTTTTTTACACATTTAAAACAATACAGAATCTTACAGGTCATATAGCCTAAAATCCCCCCATTTTATACATAGGGAAACTGGCTCTCCCAGAGGGAAGTACAAGATCACACGAGTAGGAAGTGGAAGAGGAGTTGGGATTTGAATTCAGATCCTTTAACTCCAAAGCCAGCATTCCCCCAATAAAAGGTATTTTAAACCTTCCATTTTCTACCAATGAACTCTCCATAAGTGGTCCTCACTTAAGAGCAGAGGCAGAATAGACTAAAGCATGAATCTTTGTCAAAGAACTAGGGGAAAGGTATTGTGCTATAGACTGGGTGTCAGGAAATCACCAGTCTTCTGTATTTTCATCTCTAAAATGAGGGTATGTACTACAATGACCTCCAATGTTTCTGGCCAGCTCACATCCTAGGAGTCTAATGGAGCAGACTATTTTACCATAAGTCTGAGATCAGTCAGGCCAGCTCCCCTACATTTGTTAGATAAGGCCCAGAAAGGAAGTGGTTGGCGCAGAATTACAAAGTAAGCTGAACCTGCTTTCTCCTGCTTCCCTCGCTGATCTCTTTCCCCGGCACCACATTAGCCTCTCACCATGAGCCCAAGGAGCTTCTGACAAAGGACTCAAAGTTATTCTCAATAAGTATGATATTTCTTTTCCAGGACCCGCAAATGAGTAAAGTTCTCAGTCTGCCCATGAAATGAGCTGGCTGGAGATCCCAGGGGCTGGCCTGACACAATGTAATCTCACATCTGGAGGCCTTCTGCAGGCGCCTGTTGGCCCTGACTCCTACCCTCCTCCTCCTCTTCCCTCCCCCACCCCCTCCCCACTAAAGGGCCTTTTGTCATTTGTTCTCTAGCCTCACAGATGAAGACAGAATGGCCTTTGCTTCCCAGCTCCTGAAAGGATCAGGAAGGATTTCAGAGCAGAGAAGGGGAGAAAGAGCTTCATTCTCAAGAATTTCACAGAGGAGTGAGTTTCTATGACTCAGAGAAGGAGATGGAAAAATGAAACACTAACATGGACAACTAGCAAATATACACATCCTTTAAGACATCACCACCTCACGAGCTTACTTTGAGATAGCCAGAAGGAGGGAGACAACCAGGCTATGAAGAAATTAACTTTTAAAAAAAAACCAACACTTTTAACACATTATAAACTTTGATTGAAAGAAATTTCCCTCAAAAAAGCTCTCCCCAAAATACCCCTCTAGAATTATTCAATCCAGCTACTCAAAATGAAAAACAACTCAGCAGATAGGAAAAAAGCAGTGAGATTAGACCATGGTTCCTTCCAGCTCTAAGATGTCAAGAGAGTCTATCTCCAGGCATAAGGGCCAGATGTTCTGCATGAAGTGATTAATCACATCTTTTAAAAATTTCTTTTCTTCTATTAATCTTGTTAGAACCAAGAAACTACCAAGAAACAGCATGAGGTGGTTAATAGGACTGAGGGTCAGGATATTGTGGCTCGAGTCTCAGCTCCATGATTCATTGTGGTGCAGTCTCAGATAAGTCAACACTTATTAAGTGCCTACTACGTACAAGGTATTCTCTGCTAAAAGCTGGGAATGAAGTGGCAAAAAACAAAAACAAAAAAGTCCATCCCTACTATTCAGGAGAGCAGCTTCAGCTCCAGTGGCACTCCAGATAGAACACCAAGCTTGGAACCAGGAAGACTCATCTTAGTGAGTTCAAATCTGGCTTCAGACACTTACTAGCTTGTGTAACCCTGGACAAGTCACTTAAAACTGTTTGCCTCAGTTTCCCCATCCATAAAATGAGCTGGAGAAAGAAATGGCAAACCATGCCTATATTTGTCCCAAGAAAACTCCAAATGGAGTCACAAAGACTTGGACAAGACTGAAAAATGACTAAACACCACCACCTTTGAGGAACTTTCATTCAATGGGGGGTGGGGATGGCAGTGGAGAGTGGATGTGTGTATATATATATATATATAATATGTAGTACACATATATAATATATACATATATAAACAACTAAGCATATGACAATAATAGGTAATACTTGTGTAGTACTTTAAAGATCACATGATTATTTCTTTTGATCCTCACAACAACCCTGTGAAGTAGGTGCTGTAATTACATTCATTTTACAGATGAGGAAACTGAGGCATTGGTTGAGTGACTTGCCAAGGTTACACAGCAAGTAAGTATCTGAGGCTGGACTTTAACCCAGGTCTTCCTGACTCCAAAGCCTTTTAAGAAGGAAGAGAGTACTAATAAATGGGTGGAATCAGGAAAGAATTTGGAGGTCCTAGTCAGAAAGGCTAGTTTCAAATCCCAGGGAAAGTCACTTATCCTTTCTCAGGCTCCGTTTCCTCACCTGTAAAATGAGGGGGTTGGGCTAGATGAGGCCTTTCCAGATATATAAGGCCTTGTACACAATGTGATATGATCACACTTGCACACAGTGCCACAAACCAAAAGGATCTGTGAACAATCAGCAAAAAGAACACAGTATGTTCTCCATCTCCTTTAAGAAACTGTTAGGAGGTAGAAAAGGAGCAGGAAGGTATTTTCCTTCATCCTTTAGAACTTGAGACATATCAGCTGGGAAATTTCAGACTTGAAACTGTTCCCTGGGGTTTCAAAAACCAATTGCTTCCCTCCCATCATCCTTCACTCCCAATTCCTTTCCATTCCTCCATAAAACTGCCACCTTCCCAGCACTGGCCTAAACCAAATGGAAATTAGAATTCGGGCCAGCAGACTTCCTCAAAGTCTGGGAATGGGGCGAAGGCTGTTTTTGAAGTCAACAGTGATTGCATTTTCCAGACCAATAACAAAGTAGTGACCACTGGCAGCAGCAATCTCTGTTTGCCAGCTCTTATATTGAGGTAATCTCTATCCCTTTCTCTCTCTTACAGTTTTATTAAATCAATTATTCTTTTTGGGTGGTGGGGAAGGGCAGGGGTTGGGAGGATTTTCACCATAGTGAAGCATAACACAGAAAAAGAGGCATCAATGTTCTTATTGTGACATTGTGGATAAGAAACTAGAACTGGAGTCAGAAAGAACTGAATTCAAATTCTGACCTGTGTGACCACAGGCAGGTCAATTAGCCTTCCATTATTCAGTTTCCTTCTCTGTAAGATGGGGCAGGTTCTACTTGATGCCCTCTAAGATCATTTCCAGTCTGATACCTCTGAGCCTATGATTATCTGGGTGTGGGAAAAAAACAAGTATCACCATCAATAAATATTACTGGGTGACATGCTATGTGTTGGGCACTAGACTGTGTGCTGGGATCTCAAACATTCCCAAGACACGAGCGAGCCCTGTGTACTGAAAAGGGCATTGAATTTGGAGTCAGAGGACCCAGGTTCCAATCAGAGCACTATTATGTACTAGCTGTATGATGCCAAGTAAGGGACTTCTTAGACCTCTAAAATGATGGGGGTGAGGGCTTCAGAAGAGATGATATTTCTGGCCCCTTCCAGATCTAAATCCTATGGTCTCTGATCCAAAGGGGTTTACAACCTACTTAGGATGATGGGACAAATTTACGCAAGGCTAAACAAGCCAAGGTCACCCATGATCAGTGCTAAATGAGGAACATGGATAATGAGTACTAGCAAAGTTCTGGGAAAAGAACAACTATTGAGGAGCTCAGTGATCAGAAAAAAAGGTTGATTGATATGAGGTTTGAGCAGACCCTTAAAGAAAGGGGTAGGGTGGGGGGAGAGAGGACACTGTGCAGGCCCTGTCTGGAGAATGAATAGACCAGTTAGGAGGGACAGATGGAAAAGAATGTGAAGAGCCTCGAATGCCAGATTAAGGAAACTGAACTCTACCCAGTAGAAAAAAAGAAGCCATTAAAAAGTTTTGCATTTTGAGGTGGGGTTTTTTATTTGGTTGGTTGGTTTGGGCAAGGTGGTTGTATGAGCCAAGTAGTGGCATTTATCACATACTGCCTTCTAATGCCAGATTTACCTACTCCCTGACTAAGCTTATCCCACAATAAATCTCATGCTTGCCTCTGTTTGCCCAGCATTTCTGTGTTATCTATATCATGCAGTCTAGCATACATAAATCCATATTGCCTCATAGAGACTTTAAGAAGATAGCACTTCTATATTTCCTCTTACAGGGCATTCATATCTTCTCCTTTCTTTGTATCTCACATAGTTCCTAGCTCTGTGCACTTCTGGGTACTTCATGAAGTCTTCAGATTCTTTTTAAATAAGCACTGACAAAACACCTGAATAAGTACCTCCAAAGAGATGCACAGTTTCATTCATTCTATTGGGTAATCCTGGCATTCCAATGATTTATGGCTTTACCCTGGGGTGAGGTCCCTCTTGACAACAAGACCATGGACATGCCTTGGGAGAACCTCTCAACTTCTTTGGCTCAATCACCCTGCCTATATGAAACTAGAAACTAGACAAAAGGTGGCCAGAGCATTCATTGCATGAATCTGGCTTGTCTGCCCCCCACTCAAATGAAATATAGGGACATTCAGACAGGCCATTTACTCAAAGAGTGTCCGTCCACTGCCTAAATGCTGCACTCAAACTCACAAAGCATCAACCACAAAACAGGTTTATTTTTAACACAGAAAAGGATAGGAAAGGAAGTCAAAACCTACCCTATAATTGCCAAGAAGCCTGCAACCTTGTTCCCTTTCTCCAAGCATACATACCATCATCATAAATTATAAACAGCCGCACCCAGATTTGCCCCACCCCAACCCCCATGGATAAGCTCATCAGGGAGTCTAGGGACTCTCCCCTCCTTCTGACAAGACAGCTTTCCCTAGAGCCCATGTGACTAGTAGTACTGTCCAAGAAGACACTCAAAGAGGTAGAGCGATGGTCACTCATGGAGGCCCCATGCTCCCTGCTGCTCTCAGCTCCCACGCTACAGTGCTAGAACTCCTGGTCACGCTGACCTCTGCCACCCACTGGTCCTCCATAGCCCCACGACCACTGCTGTCCATTCTCAGCAGGTGTTGGTGGCCGTTCCACTGCAGCTTGGCTCTCCTCCTATGGATGGGTGGATGATGGCTGGATGGATGTTCACTGCCACAGCTTCTAGACACTCTCTGTCATCTCTTCCTACCGCGGTCATCAGTTCCACTTTACTGCTCTGACTCCCCAACCAAATAGCCTCTCTCCCATCGGCCACAAGCACTCTGATGCCCTTCATCTTTTCCCAGCGAAAGTCATGGTCATTCTTGATGATTTTAATTTTGGAGGCAGCAAAGTGGCTCAAAGAATAGAACACCGGACTTGGAACGGGGGGAACCTGAGTCCAAAGCAGACACTTTACCAGCTGCAGGCAAGTCACTAACCCTTACTCGGCCGAGCACCTAAACCTCACAAGATTGTTGCGCAGATCAAAGAAGATCACACATAAAATGCTTTGCAAACCTTACCTTAAATCACTACATAAAGACTAGTTGTTGCTGATACTTTGCAGCTTCAGCTCCCTGCTGCCAGACTCCATGTGACTAGTAGTAACTAGTTGTACCTCGTGCTCAGGAGGTGGTGTCAATGTCTTCCAGAATATTACAGCTTTTTTTCTGAATGAAACCATAAAGACTAGAATAGCTTTGGGCTATAGACTTTTGGCTTTCATATAGCATGTATTACTATCTAGCATGCTCACTATGCACCAGGCTCAGTGCTAAGTGCTGGGGATACAAAGAGAGGCAGGGTCTGATGCCTTTGGTCATTCAAGACCTTCTGCTTTTACTCTCCATATCCACCATACCAGAAGTTCCTATTTTCTATTTCTGGCCAAGTTAGAGTGCCCTGGACCTACATACCTCCCTCTTCTAATTCCTGGGCAGCTCAGCACCCCTCACTAAGGCTTTGGGGAACTCAGAATGGCCCTTGTGTATGTCTTCCATTCTCTTTGCCTTTTTGTTTCCCACCCTCCTTCTCCAGCAGCCATTCAGCAGGGCCCCAGCTCATGCCAATTAGTACAAGAGCTTCTCTGAGGCTCCGGAAAGCCATGGCAAAGTAGGGATATGGGAGGAAGGACAGAACGGGCTGTTTCTCCAGCGGCCACTTGTGATACATATGCAGACTGGAAGTAGGTAAGGGCAACCTAGATGCACACTAAAAAAATTCTCTCTTCACTGTATGTATACAGGTACTTTGGGCATACATGGATGTTCTAGCTTCAGACATCACTTCACCATCAACCCAAGGCTCATGAAGGTGGTGATATCCAGGAATTTAGACACAAAAAGTTTCCTAACAAGCACTGACAGTATCATAACATAGAATAACATTATTCTAGGACAAGTAAAAAAAAATTAGACAAGTTTTTGGTTTTGACCAGAACTATGATTTAATCGATGTTAGGAGCTCCCAGTCACGAATTCCCTCCATCCATGAACATCCACAGCTGCCCTGCAATTTATTGTCTTAGAGAGTTGTTAAATGACTTACCCAGGGTCACACGGCCACTTTGTATCAGAGGTAGCACTTGAACCCAGGTCTTCCTGACTCTGAATCTAGCTGGCTATCCACTATGCCATGCTTCCTCTCAGACATAAGGTTATCCTCCCAAAAAAATTATCTTCAAAATGTTTCATTTCTTCATTCCCATGAAGTTGTAGAAAGGGAACTAGATCTTGCAAGATTGTCTATAGCTAAATGAGATTTAGATCTGGAAGGGGCCTTAGAGGCCATCTACACCCACCCCTCTCATTTTATAGATGAGGAAATTGAGACCCAGGAAAGTTAGAGCTAAAGAGAAGGCAAAGAAAGAAAAACAAAGAGAAAGAAGAAAAAGAAAGAGAAACAGGAAAAAGATAAAGGAAAAGAAAGGAGAAAGAAAAAAGCATATGTTAGAAAAGGCAAGAGCCAAGAGTTGTCTCCACTATCCCTCCAGTGACTGTTCCCCAGTGATAGGTCATCTAGTCCTGAGTTATTCCCACATCTTCTGAGGAGATGTGCATACAGCCATGGGAGGAGAAAAGGAAGGAAAAATGAAGTAAGAAATCTGTGTCTGGGAAACTCCTATACTCCCCAAAGTAACTGATTTTTAAAAGTCATAAACCCAAAGTGTAGCTAGCCCCCAAACCCCTGTGCGGAATGTGGCTGTTTTGGAAGCAATGCCTCACCAGATGACCCAGCCAAGTGAATAATTACTTGGCAAGACGCTCTGCAAATGAGCAGGAAGGTTAGAGGCCTGTATTTCACTGGTCAGAAGAGATTCCTGCAAACTTCATCTGATTTTTTCGGTTAGAATTTAATGGGTGCCATGAAATACCTCTAGTGTAACAAGGCCTAAGATATAGATATCAGAACTGGAAAAGACATTAGATATAAACCTACCTTCCCCTTCCCCACCATTTATGGATGAATCAACTGTGACCCAGAGAGGTGAAACAACTTTCCAGTCATTTCACTGTAATTCCACTAAGTCAGCTAGTTAAAGGCCAAGGAAGGCCTAGAACTCTGGTCTCCTCTCTCCTACTTCAAAGCACTTCAAATTACACAACACAGCCATTAAGAAAAAGTGTCTGACCTTGGCCAGCATGCTTCAGGGTCCTAGACCTTGGCTTCCTAGTTTCTAAAATGATGGGATTGGATTATTTAATCCCTAAAGTCTATTTCAGTTTTGACAGTCTACAATTCAAGGAACCCAGGAGATAGCAAGACAGATGGGGAAAGTGGATGATAAGATACAGATTAATCCCACTGGGTCTTAAAACCTTTGAGAAGTTTAAGTTTTGCCCTTCCCACACTGGCCACCACCTTCGATCATGGGAAACACCTAGAAATGGCTCTAGATCTCAAATATACAAGTCTGATGCTGGAATGGTCTAGATCCCTGATGGGGAGCCTCCAAAGAGGAAAGGTCAGATGCAAGTATGACAATAGTTTACCAACCCAGGCAGCTGTGGGAGGTTAGGCTAAAAAAGTCTTAACTGGGGGTAGGGGTGTCAGCAGATCTCCACGAGGTCAGCGGACAAATTTCAAGGGTTTCATGAATGTGGATGGGAAAACAATTACATCTTTGTTTTCACTTATCTTTGGTTACCTTTGTAATCCTGTGTGTTTTACTTTATGCAATTAAGATACTATTTTGAAAAGGGGTCCATAAGCCTCACCAGACTACCAAAGAGGCCATGACTCTAAAAAGGGTTAAGAACCCCTCTAAAAATATAATAGCTAGCATACATACTTTAAGATTTACAAAGTGCTTTACCAACAATAGTTCATTTTATCCTCATCAACCTGGGGAGATAGGAGCTATTATTATCCCCATTTTATGGACAAGGAAACTGAGGCAAACAGAGGCTAAATGACTTGTTTATCACACAGCTAGTAAGCATGTGAGGCCAGATTTGAATTCAGATCTTCCTGACTCCAGATCCAACACTTTATCCATTATACCACCTCGATACCTAGCAATAAAGGGAACTGCAAAACCAGAATAATCTGGGAATTGGGAACACTGGCATCATGTCCAATAAGAGACTTCTTTCTCTTTTGTCATTTCTTCACCATTTTATCCCAATACTCTTGATGCTATAGTGGCAAGACTCTTGGATCTGAAGCCAAAGACTTTCTGGATTAAACCTGAGCTTTCATGGAATACGGTAAATCTTATGAGAAAACTCCCTCTACTAATGCAGATCAGTAGCCCCTGCTAAGAAATTTAGATGATCTTAGAGAGTTGTCTGTAGTCACAGAGATTAAGGTCACAGAGCGCAGGGTCACAGAGCCAGTATGTGTCAGAGGCTGGGACATGACCCCTACATCTGCCTGACTCTAACACTGGCTCTTTATCCACTGGGCCTTGTTGTTGCTGCAGAACTCAGTTTCCTCATCTGAAAAATGAGGTTATTTGGGGAATCAAACTCAAATAGGAAAGGGGACCACTAATCCATAAATAAATGTGCCCTGTAGGCCACATATTGACTTAGTTTTAAAATATAATGTCATCAATGTTTTATTTTATTTTTATTTATTTTGTTAAAAATTTCCCAGTTACACCTTCATCTGCTTTGGGCAGAAGAGCAGCACCCAGGAATGTTGCCCAGTGGCCATAGTATTTGACAGCTGGGGCTGGATGACCCTAAGGTTCTTTTACAGTATCTCTACTTCTACGATCTTAGGATTTCTCTGCACACAGCAGGCACTCAGCAAAGACTGATTGACCCCCGGACCTGTAGAAACTCATACCTACAACTTGCCAAGGTTGATCTCAGAACTTCCTCGCTCTCTAGGCTGACTTTCTTAAATATCATTCCTCACATACCTGGCATGCTCTCCCCACCCCCAGCCACCAAACAATTTTCTCCTTTTACAAAATCCTGTTTGAGGTTCACCTCCCTCTATGACCCTTTTCCCAGATTAACCTGAGTGTCACCAGAGTGACCATCTCTGGTCACTCCATTCATTCTAGCACCACCACAGTAAGACAGCAGTCTCTTCTATCTGTACATTTTATCTCTTTCATGGGATTGTTCTGTTGTTGATTTAAGAGCTCTTCAAATGCAGGGATCACAACAGCTTGTTTTTGTTATCACTCCACAGTACCTAGGACAGTGCTCTGAATTTATCAGGTGCTCAACATAATACTGACTCTTTTTCATCACACCCCCCCACCCCCTATCTCCCAGGCTAGATCACAAGTACATACTAGAAACAGCCTGGAGACTACTAGTATAGCTCTACTACTAGGCCTTGCACTGGCAGCCAATGGAACAGAGAGGAGAAGTGGCAAAAACAAATAAATAAATTCATTCAGAAAGATTTTTTTTTCTAAAAGCACATGAGGTTACTCATTAGAAAGAGGACAATGGGTACCTAAGCTCTGTAATATTCTAATGCTCTCTTTGCCATTGGCAAATATTAGAAACAAGCTTTTCCAGGAAGGGATCCTTAGCCATCAACCCAAGGACATGCTAAAGCAATCTCAAAATTTTGACGGTGCTCTAGAAGTAATGTATCCTGGACCAAAAAAGGGG
Source organism: Trichosurus vulpecula (assembly GCF_011100635.1). Classification (NCBI taxonomy): domain Eukaryota; kingdom Metazoa; phylum Chordata; class Mammalia; order Diprotodontia; family Phalangeridae; genus Trichosurus; species Trichosurus vulpecula. Next base: position 109,413,061 of record NC_050577.1, on the reverse strand, counting down.
TGGGAGGGGAGAGAACCACAATGAAATCTGTCAACATCCACAGCTACCAAGCTCTCCCTTTGAAGTTCTATCCTGGATTGTCTTGCAGCCCAACCCTACCTCATTCCAAGCAATAGGGTCTTCTTAGAATTAGAATTTCCCATGTCCTTGAGAAGGAGCAGGGGGTTGTCATTAGCTGACTCGGGCTGGATTTCACTTCTATGGGCCTCAGTTCCCTCCTCATCTGTAAAATGAAACTGAAGCAAGGGTTCTTAACCATTTTTGTGTCATGGGCCCCTTAGGCAGTCTGGTAAAGCCTATGGACCACATCACAGAATGATGTTTCTAAATGCATAAAATAAAATGCATAGGATTACAAAGGAAACCAATTGTGTTGAAATACAGTTTAAAAAGCACTGAAGTTCATGGACTCCAGGTTAAGAGAATGCCTGGACTCGATGACCTCCAAGGTCCCTTTCAGCTTTGATATTTTATGATTTTCATTGTGGTGCTATGGAAAGAACAGTAGGAGTCAGTCTGAATTCCAGCTCAGCCATTTATTGTTAATCAGCTATAAATAACCCTATGGTGGGAAGGACAAAAGATTGGACTCTCAATTATGTTCACCTATTTAGAGGTAGAAAAATCCCAGGTCTCCCTGATTCATATTCATATTCTTTCTCATTCATTTTCTCTCTCTCCATCTCTCTCCATCTTTCTCCGTCTCTGTGTCTCTCTCTCTTTGCCTCTCTCTCCCCCGCCCCACCTCTGTATCTTGTATCTTTCTCTTTCTCCTTCTCCATCTCTCTCTGTCTCTTTCCATATCAGTACCTGGTGTGGGGCTTGGAATGAAGACACTAAAAGATAAAAACTGATGTTAGTGGAAGATTAGTGAGCAAACTGCCCTAATCCACTCTGTTTTTAATTTCAAGTCCCAAATCTGCCACACCTGCCACCTGCAAGCTCCTTCCCCTACTTCACCATAAAAGTTTCTGTTTCTTGGAAACAGATACCCGAAAAAAAGATATTGTAAGGCTGTCATGTAAATTAGCGAAGGGCCACAGGTGGAGAGAAATTAGCCCACAGCTAAGAATCAAAGACACTGAGTGCTGATAATCAACATTGCTAGAGCTTATGTTATCAATAGATTTAACTGCTGTATGACCTGGGCATGAAAGAGAAAAATCCTCTTTTTGCCCTTACCCTGACCTATTCAACTTGTGTTCAGTTATACCCATACAGGTTGACAAAATGTCCCGCCTACCCACTTTCTCCCCCACCCCAAATTAGAGGTAAATAAAGAACCAAGCATACACCGTGGAATGGCAGTGGGGAATCTTGGTAGCAAAAAAGAAAAGGATTCACCTATCTCTTCATGTTCCAGAAGGCAGTACAAAATTCAAACAGGAATAGGACCGGTTTAACATGGAACTGAGCTAAGGAGGTCATAGGATCATCAGATTATAGACTCGGAGATGGAAGGGCTCTTACTGATCATCTAGTCTAACCCCATTATTTTATAAATAAGGATCCCAAGGCCCAGAGAGTTTAAGTGACTCACCCATGGTGACACAGTTAACAACCACTAGGGGCTGGATCTGAATGAAGATGTTTTGGACTTCAAATCCAGCATTCCAGTCACCATGCAACATTGCCTCTTTGGGTGTAGGGAGGAGAGGAAGTGTCAAGCATGATAACCCAAAAGGGATCATAAGATTTAGAACTAGAAGGGTTCCAAATCTCTCAATTTTACAGATGAGAAAATCAAGAATTGGTGAATAGCCCAAGGTCACACAGGTAATGGTCCTCAGACTCCAAAGCCCATGCTCTTTCACCAGAAGAAGGCCTCTCTGTTGTACTTGGGTAGTAGAAAATTTGCCCAGAGATCAGGTTCAAAAGAGTAGCCAGGACAGAAGCCAGAGAGTGGGGATTTAAGAAGGGAATACATAGAAAAACTGGTATAAATCTTCCCAAAAAAAGAGCAGCAAAAAACATAATTGAGAGGGGCAGCACAATGTTACGAAAAGATTACTTTTATAGATTTAAAAGATGAATGGAAAGAGTCAGTGGGAAGGGAGAGGTTAACAAAAGGAGGATAAGGAAGGGAATACATATAGAAATAAGGACTCCCAAGAGGAGGGGAAGGGTTTTTTGAAAAGAGAGATCTTGGAGTAAGGTTCAATTACCCAATTACCATGGTAATTTACAATTGCCATAATAGGAGAAAGCTGACTATGACATTCCTTCAACTCCCCCTGGACATCTAGCCCTCCAAAAACCAGAACATCAGGAAGAACTTGACTGATTTGTGAGTAACCAGAGCACAAAGTTCAGAGAGATCATAACCTAGGTGCCTAGGCCCCCATTTCAGTGCCATGTCCATTTCCTCTTGCCAAAACTCCCCATCTGGGGGCCACACCCCATTATAAAGAGGAGGGAAAGGGAATTGACATGATCCTGTGTACCCCCGGATATTGATTTTCGGGTAAAATTTCAAAATAGGATTGTATAATTGCTATCCTCAAGATAGTCTCAAGAGGCCCAGATTCCACATGGGCCTTTTGTTTGGATACCATATTATAGGGTGGAGAGGACCCTGTGTTTTTGGAGGCTATGCTAGCAGAGAAAAAGCTCTGGAAGTCTCTCTTCAGCTAAGAAAAATTCGAAGTTACAACAGTAGTAATGGGCTCTAGATCTAGACCTGTCTTCTGAAGACAAACTTAGCTACGGAGAAAGTACCCGCACCAGAAAAATAGCAGATCCTTGAAATATGGAAGTATGAAACAGTTTGTTTTGCTCTGTTCCAAATCCACAGATGGCTGGCCCCCTTAACCTCAGCCAGCTGTGTCCAAATTGTGTGTCCTTAGTTTCAAGAGGAATTGCCAAGAGAATAAGGATGAATCTGGGCAAATCCAGGTGTCGAAATGGAAAAGCAATTTTTAACAGGATGTTCTACTGGCAATGGATGCAACATGGCATATACATGTACAAATAACAGCAAATGCAAATTAAATGTGATAGCTAAGAAAACTGATTTTGTTATATATTTGGAAGAAGGATATTTCACACATGCACCTCTTTTCTTCCTCCCAAGACTCCTTCCTAAGCCATTAGTGAGAAATGGGGAAATATTTTAAAACTTTGCATTGTGTTTTACCAAATGAGACTTGATATGGAAGGTCTGCCTGAGTTTTGGGAGGAAAAACATATAGATAGTTCCTTAATTTAAGAATGCCAGTGATTAAGATGTTATCATCAGTTCTCCTCACCCCTATTCTTCTGCCATAGCACCTCCACATTGTGCTGCCCGTGAACTTTGGAGACTGTAATAAGACAGGCATGGCTAGTCATTTCATTCAATCTTCCTGCTGGCCCACAAGTGAGAAACAGATGCTTCACTTGAGAAAGAAATGTGAAAATCAAATTCTACTACAAGCAGTTCTCCAGCTCCTGAATGGGAGAGGGTCCAAAAGTTCATTTGTCATTTATTAATGTCAGTTGCTTGAGCTCAAAACACAGATCCCCATAGAAATGCTGGAATAAATAGCTCTTAGGTTTACAGGCTAGCCCACCAAGGCCTAGCTAACTAATTCATAATGTCGCTGTCTGAGCAGAAACCTGAAGGCCCAGGTTTAAGTCTAAGCTCTGCCATTGAATGGCTATGTCCCTTTGGGCAAGTCACCCAGTCTCTTGCAGCCTCAGTTTCCTCATTTGCAAAATGGATACTGCATCCTGTTTCAAATGCAGGGCACAACTTCTCCCATCAGAATCCACTCCTCTGGAAGAAAACTCTCTCCCTCCTATGGCACTCTGTTCCTAAGGTAAAAAGGACTCCTCTTACTCCCTCATCTAGGGGACAAAGGGGTTTTATCTTTACCTGCTGTTTCAACAATCCGGCTAGCAGCCGTCATGGGGATGAAAGACCAACAGAAGTCCAACAACAAGCATGCTACCAGCACGCTGCAAAAGCACAGGTTCTTTTGATCTGCTTAACTAAGGAAAGCTATGTTAAGGGGTTGACAAGCTTACTTTAATTCAGCACACAAATATCATTCACTTAGTTCAGGGGAAAAGACCAGCACACTGAACTTCAGAGCAAATTACAAACAAATTACAAACATCAACAGACAGACCAAATACAGATTCATAGTTACCAACATCTAGGTTCAGCCCGGGAGCTCAGAACAAGGGCTGGCCCAGAGTCACTCGAGCCACCACTGCTGTGGAAAAGAACTCCAAAGAAGAGAAAGCCAACCCCTGGTTTTATGTCTTTTTCAGGGTCAGGGGTGAGTCACACATGCGACTCACCCACGTGCCCGAGAATCATCACAAAGAGGCAACTTAAACCCACGCGGTCTAAGAGCCTCTGATGTCCCAAACCTATCACTCAAACTCATATGTAAACTAGGCCCTCCCCTAAGTTAGCCCCACCTTGGGCCCCATCTTAGTTACCAATCCACACCCACATAGGTTTTACACCTAATAGGGGTTTGGGCCTGGGGCTTAGCACCTAGTAAGGCTCAATGAAATACATTGAATTACTCAAAGGAAACAAAAGCCAACTAAGTGCTAAGAGCCCATTTTGCTTACCAACACACCTGCCCACAAATCTGACCCATTCCTTGCAGTGGAAAGTGGCTTCTTCCCTCTTCCTTCCCCTCTCCTTTCCCACTCCCCACAGTCCTGTAGCATTAGCAGTGAGAAAGAAGTCCCATGTTAGGAAACCGTGATGAAAAACCACGTCAGGTATAGGCAGAGGAATCCTGCAAAGAATCTGTCTATATGCAAGGGAAATCTACAAATCAGGTGCTTGCATCTAACAACCTGGAATGTGGGAAGAGCCCAGGACTTGGATTTGAAAGACTTGGGTTCTGATTTTGCCCTTAACAGGCCATGTGACCTAGGGTCAGTCAGTCTATCCTCCCCGAGACTCAGTTTTCTCATCTGTAAGAATGAAACTAATACCATTTATGTATCCTACCTCACAGTATTTTTGGCAAGAGATTTGCAAATTGTAGAGGACTATATGACTTTAGAGCTAGCTTGTCTAGTAGATACAGTACCCAGGAAGACCTGAGTTCAAATTTTGACTGGGACATTTACTGGCTGTGTGACCTTGGGTAAGTTATTTACAACCTCTCTCAGCCTCAATTTCTCCATTTGTAAAATGGGTATAAAAATATCACTTACATCAGAGGGTTGTTGTAAGGATCAGTGAGATAGTATCTATGAAGCATTTTACAAATCTTAGAGTGATGTATCTATAAATACTAGTGATGGTGATGGTGGTGATGATGATGAAGAAGAGTGTGAGTCATTTTCTCCACCTGTAAAGGCAAATATTCTTTGGGACTTTAACTAACCACTTAAAAATATGCTTTCTATTCAACTGTCTTCATGCCTATAATCTTTTTAAAAAGGTTTTATTGATGCCTTGGTTTCTTAACCCCCATCATTTCTCAATATGTGACACACACACACACCCTGAGCCCTCCTATACAATAAAAAAAAAACAGTCTAGCAAACCTGACCAACAAAATAACTGCATCTGACAATGTAGATAACATTCTGGACTCAAAGTGCCTCATTTCTCAAATATCTACTTCGACTTGCTTTGAAAGCAAGTGCTTTAGATGAGAACTGAATTAATCAGTTCCTTTTACTGCTTCCATATATCAATGATTCACTTGTGATTGAGGCTATATTAGGCATGAAGTTGGACAAACTACCACTCACTGCCCCAGTGGGAGGAAGCAGAAGGAACAGGATGGTAAAGGCCAAATCCTTGACTTTCTTTGTTTATTTCAGTTTCCTCTGGTTCACCTGAATGGAACAGCTAATGATAACTGCCACTGCATATAACTCTCCCCCCTCCATCCCTGCTTCCCCTACCTCCGCCAAACCATTGTTTTGTCGAAAATATGTCTCAAAAAATACAGTGACAAGAGTCATGGACTCTTAGAGCTGGAAAGGAATTCCAAGACCACCTAGCTCAACCCCTACCTGAACAAGATTCCCCTCTACAGTGTGCCCAACAAGTGCAGCACCCTCATCCAGTCTGGGCTTAAAACCTCCAGTGAGGAGAACTCAAACACTCCCTCCCTTTGAATAGTTCTAATTGCCGGGATGTTTTCCTTAAGTTAACCCTGGCCCATTGTTCTAGCCCCAAGATCTTTTTAGACTCATATGCTGCCCATCCAGTCTGTTAAATTTCTCCAAGCTCTGCATCACTTGCATATCTGATAAGTATGCCATCTATACCTTGATCCAAGTCACTCATGAAAAATGATAAACAGAAACGGACCAATCATGGATTCCTAAAGCATTCCATTAGAGACTTCTCTCTGTCCACTTGGCATTACTCTGTGTATACACATACCCATGCAAAAGAGGTCCAGAGAACATTTTCCTCCATGACTAGCTCAGGTTCTCAAGCCTAGAAGCCCCCATGTAGCACAGAAATTGAAAAGGGCCAAGAATCTTCTAACTAAATGAAGGGATGAAAAAATGAAATGCTAAAGCCTTAGCATAGACTAGAAAGAGGAAATAGGGCAAGCATACTTAAGCACCTACTTTAGCACCAGTGACTGGGTCTCCAACAAGAATTTAACACTGATTAAAATACATGTTATAAATTCATGTAATAGAATGCTGGACTTGGAGTAAGAAAGACCTGGGCACAAGTCCCATTTCTGGAACTAATTAGCTATATGACCAAGATTAAATCACTTAACTGTCTGGTACCTCAATTTCCTCATATGGAAATAATACCACCTACAGTACTATAATATAGATATAATACCACCAATCTCACAGAGTTGTTATAAGGCTCAACTGTTTTACTAACTTTTAAAGTACTATATGAAAGTCGATTGAGGTTACTACTATTATTACAATAAACATTTAGCCACTTTCAAGAGACTGGGAATTACACTTAAGACAAGCTAACCCATCTTCATTAAGTCCATGCACCCAATGAGACAAGACTTATTACACATGTTAACACAAACACACACACACACACACATATATGCACATGCACGCACCCATGCTCAGGCTAACCTATTACTATCCCTGGCCAGGTAAGCTAGCACGCAAGTTTGCAGAGCCTGGGAGCCCATAGAATGGACAATAGGTTGGCGAAAGGGTACAAGACCACGGCCAGAACCCAAACATGGATTTGATAGTGAGAAGACATTTCAATTTTCCCCAGGCTTCCTCAAAACAATCTGCCCCATCAATTGAACTTATAAATATAGGCTCCTCAGCCAAAAGGAATTCCCCTTATAAAGCTACCCAGACATTTCCAAGATAGAGAAATGTGGAAAGACCAGGATTTTCCACTCAGACCACTGGAAGCTGACGTGGTGGTTGTTGGGTTTTTTTCCCTCTAGTGTCCTTTCACATGCCAAGAACTTTAAAGAGATTTCTTTCTGATGGTGGAAAAATAAAAAAAGGCTTCCCACTGCAGTGTATGTCTTTTTTAGTTCCTTGTTTTGTCTGTATTTTTAAAGATTTAGTAGGCTAGGGAGTAGAAGCTGCAAAATCCCAAAACTGTACCTGACAGTTGAGTTGAACAAATCCAATACACAACTAACTATATGCTATAAAGGATGCTCCAGCACTTCGGGTTTTAAGAAAAAAACAGTTCAAAAATAGTCTTGATGTCAACCTAGAGATTAATCTCTAGAGAAGCGTCTCAGGAATCTGTCCTTGATCCTATCATAATTTGATTCAGATGAAGGCATAGATAGTACGCTTGTCAAATTTGCAGATGACATGAAGTTAGGGAGGACAGCTAATCCATTGGAACACAGAATCAGAATCCGAAAAGATCTGGATAGGCGTGGAAAAATGGAAATAGCTTTAATAATATGACGATGATGAACAGTATTAAGTTCTAGTCTTCACTTTTGAAAAATTAGCTATACCCCCATAGCATCCAGTTTTTTTGTCAACACCAAACAGCTAAAAATTAAGGGAATGCCCATCAATGAGAAATAACTGACCAAACTATGGGAAATAGATAAAATGAAATAATTTTATCTTGTAAGAAATGAAAGGAATGGTCTCAGAGAATCCCAGGAAGAGTTATATAAACTGATGTAGAGTAAAGTGAGCAGAATCAGGAGAGCAACTGTCAAGATGAGAGCAAGATTATCAGGACAAACAACTTTGTTAAGACTTCAGAAGTCTGATCAATGCAGTGACCAACCATAATTCCAAAGAATTCCTGATGAAACATGCTACTTACCTCTTGAATGCAAGGTGATAAACTCACAGCATTGACTGAGCTATACATTTTTTTTTGACATGGTCAGTACCAGAATTTGTTTTGTTTTACTATGCATATATGTTGCAAAGGGGTCTTTGCTTTTCTTTTTCAATGGGAGGAAAGGCAGATGGGAAGGAAAGAGAAAAAATAGATTTTTATTAATTCAAAAAAATTTAATTAAAACTCAACTACACAAATACAAGCAGGATATATGGCTAGACTTCAGTTTGTAGAGAGGGAAAAGGGACAAAGGCTTTAAGTAGATTGCAAAGTTGATATGAATCTATATGAGGTGTAAGTGAAAAAAGTTATGCAAACTGAGGCTACATTGTTATAACCATAGTACCTAGATGGAGACAAGAAACTTGTTTAGCTCGGCCACAGAAGGCAAAAATAGCAGCAATGGATAGAAATGCCAAGTCAGTAGATTTTACTTCAACATAAGGATTTCCTAAGGATTAGAACTTTCCAAAAAAAATGAAATGACCTGATTCAAAAGGTTCAACATCACTGTACATCTTTTAAGAAAAGACTGAGTGACCCTTTGTCTGGAATGTTGGAGGGAGCTCTTTAGGCATGGGCAGGAGAATCCATGGCTTCTAAGATCCTTTCCAACTAAGAGACTTGAAATGATTGACATCTTTAGGGGCCAATTTCTTTCACAAAGGACGAAACAAAACCGAAAATAAGATCATCCATTTTAAAGACCATGGTCTGTACTTATGATCAGGGGAAGGAGGCAAGAAAATGTGACTAGCTTAGATTAAGCCATTCTACATCTTGGAAAAAAGAATTCAAGAGTTATCTCCCACCTCTAGTGAGTCAGCAGCACCTTCATTTACAGAAGACAACACGTTAGAGAATCTGGATAAACAAAATTACTTGAGAGATTTTACCTATTTTACCTATACGCTAGATAACTCAAAAGTTTGGCTCACCTGACATGAAGAAATTTAACTCCTGTAGGCACACATGTTGAATAATTCTATAAGTTATATAAAGTCATAGCACTAACTCTACATAAAGTTTTAACCAAAGTTACACACACAGAGGGAAAACACCAGCAAAATTGAATGGGCTCTTTTTGGCTAAAGAGGGGGGGACCTCTGCTCAGGGCAGGTGGGACACTGATAGGCTTTTGCCAAGTTGGACAACCAGTAAAACCTTAGCTGAGACACACTGAAGCTCCAGAATACCAAAGCTCTAAGTAAGGAGCTCTATTTCTCAGTGTTTACATAACAGGCCCAGAATGAGTCACATTCCCAGAGATAAATTCCTTACAGAGATAAAGAGGGCTCAAAGTTTCTTTAGCCTTGATTAGCCACATAAATATGCCTGACAAATTTAAGGCTTGCTCCGCTTGGGGAAAGGGGGAAGAGATGGTGTGGCTGGCTTCACTTCAAGGCCTACCACAGAGGGCCTTCTTGTTGAGTTGGAGAGATCCCCAGGTTTCAAATTCATCTGCATGGAGGTAATAGTGGAAGTCTCAAAAAAGAATGAGTTCCTCAAAGGAGGAAGTGTTGAATAAGGAAAGGAGAGCCAAGATTGAGAAACACAACTACATTTAGAGAATAAGAGGAGAAAAAGGAATCAGAGAAAGCAGAGAAGGAATACTAATGGCGAAAAATCACAGAGGCCAAGAAAGAGAGAGAATCAAAAGAAAGGGGTGA